>NC_136068.1:211654539-211847539 GCF_964261635.1 Lissotriton helveticus | reverse complement strand
GGTTGATGCAATGAAATTTAGCAAATCGTGAGGTATTTAATGGACCTGTTGATAGCTGGGAGCAGAAAACTACACATGAGTCAAAATTCCAACCCTTGCAGTAGCAGGGATTTGCACATTGGTCAGAAAACTCCAACCAACTCAGAATCAGTATTTAATAGTAAATATGTTGTGAAGTTCACGCAGCATTTACAACCACTGGATCTCTCGGTTGCAATATATTTGTCATTGAAGTAGACCATGGGTACTCACAAACATTTTTCCAGTGGCCATAAAGTATGGTCTGTGGTATGACCGAGCGCCGTATTGAGGCCTGCATGGTGTAGGCAGGTGGTAGGCAATGTAGGAGAAGTGAGGCATGTGTATGGTCTCAATATTGAGTCATGGAGTTATCTCGAAAGTTTAATTTCATACTGTCCTCTAAATTAAGCCCTGTGTCTCTGGAAGAGTCATAGATTTGTCAAAACTGTGTTATGTTGCAATGGATTCGCTATCTCTCCACCACACCCTACAGCAAGTCAAGTACACAAAAGAAGTAACCTGATTATTGAATTGGATTGAAATAGAATTACAGAGCTCACAATCTCTATACTCCAAAAATCATTTGCCTTTACCCATGGGGGGGGGAGAGATCACCCAGTCTCATAGTTTTCTCTTAAAATATGGTGTAGTTAGGAAGTTATGAATCTTGAAATAGTAGTCCTGCATTGTGGTGTTGGTACTCATGTTTCCAAAAATTGTTTTTTGATAGTCAAATCATATCCTTCATATGACTTTGTCCCCTTAATTGACATTATGTGATAGAGGTGCCTGAGCCTCTGAAGACTTGAGCCACAATGGATTTAGATGACTGGCTCGTCCTTTGCTCCAGGTTATCTATGCAAAAAGAACAGTTGATGGAGAGAATGCAGAACAATTTCATACATTCACCCCAGTACAGAGATCTGGGCCTAAATCCATCGTTTTTTGCTCACCATGCCATTCCAGTTCGGACCCAGCCATATGCAAATCCGTCTTGACGCTGCTCCCAATGGGAACAGTCCAGGCCGAACTGCCAGGTAAGGTCCTCCCTGCTCAGACGGTGGTCCCATCCTCTCCATGCCACTGGAATCAAGCTATCCTGGCTGATGAGGACTGAAAGCCCGAAACCGGTCCTAGTATGCTTGTTTCCAGTCCAGGGAGGACCTGGCTTGGCAGTTCTGGCTGGACTGTTCCCATGGTGCACAGGGTCAAGACTGATTTGCATATGGCTGGGTTCAAACTGAAATGGCATGGTGAGCAAAAAACAATGGATTTAGGCCCAGATCTCTGTATTGGGGTGAATGCATGACATTGTTCTGCATTCTGTCCATCAACTGTTGCTTTTCCAGGTTATCTATGGTCATCAAGTCTGTTGCAGCGGATACTGGGCCCCTTTTTTCTTTACAATTAGTTTCTTATTACTATATTTCTCTATCATATGACTTAGCTTTCTGACACTTACTTTATCCTCCAATGGATCTTGTATTGTGCCTCTTAGTGGTTTGATATAGGAGGCTTAATCCCCGGATATTCAATGAGGATCAGAAACTGGATAGCCGATTCGCAAATTAATAATTAGATTTCATTTATATGGCTCTTAATACCAGATTATTTAGATAAAGAATTATCACTGCTAGTCCGAACCATCTAAAGAAATTTAGCCAAACTAAAATCATGAACACCGATAGTTATTTTTAAGCAATACAAAACAATAACATTAGTAGGTGATGAGTGGCGATTTCCCTATACTGATCTTTCCGTGTCATTAATAAATCAATTGGCATGCACAATCAACTTAAGGAGACAAGTCATGATAAAACATAGTCTCTGGTTTAGTTAAAAGTAAAATTTATAAAAGACATTAAAAAGGAAGTACATCATTAATAAACATCATTAAAAAATATTTAGAATCTAAAGAGTGCAGAACAGTGAAGTTAGTTTGGGTTTGCCATAAGTGAAAAGGAGCTCTTGGCAAGTTCAGCAAGAACATGAGCCATGGGAACTCTTGGGCAGTGACCCATCAAGAATGGTCCATGATGAGTACACACATCATATGCATCAGCCAGAAAAGAGCTAGTAGAGTCTGCAAAACATCTCAATGGAAAGATGTAGAAAAATCAAAGTGCAGTCTCCTGGGTCTGTCAGAGAGCCAGCCACACAGACAGCCCCATCTATCAAACCAATGTATTATATAAACCTCTAGTTCCGGAGTGACACCTCCTTGGTCACCTCATTATGTCAGACCACTCAGTCCATTGGCCAGTTTGTATAAGATGATTGTCATAGGGCATAAAGGAAGAAACATATTATAGGAAGAGGTGGTACAGATCTACTAATCTGTCAGATCATCCAGTATACATAAACCTCCAAACAATGATCCTTTAGCAATAGGCACATGAGTGAGTGCAAGAAGACAGTTTCCTATATCATATGGTCACAAAGTAACAACTTTTGCTGCAAATAGTTCTTATAAGAGAGTGAGAACTCTTCTAGTAAGACATAGTATAGCTTCACATTGAATGTTTAGGAAAACTTCTCACAATTGTAAAACAAAGCAGAGTAGCAAAAATGCAGGTCTACAATAAAGTTAGGTTTAAATATACAGAGTATGAAGTCATGGAAATGTACATTTCATAGAAGAAATCAATATTCTAAAAACCCTTTCAACTTATAAACACTCAGAAAATGTTATTTGTTGAATTGCAAAGATCACATGTAACTATGGCATATTACTGCATTTTCAAAGTAAAATGAATAACATTATTTAAATTCATAAAATATTAATATTGTTTAGAATGTTTTACATTAGTACATATATGAAGATCATAATCTGAAGGTTTTGACAATTGTATTAAATATGGCTATGCAACACCAGTGTTTCTCTTTTTAAATTCGGTGCACAAGTTCACATATGCAAATGATGAAATTAAAAATGAAATCCTTCAATATCACACGTAAAATATCTAGATCACGTTAAATTTAATTAATTCTTTACACACATTATTATTTAATTGAGGATAATTTGAAGTTTTATTACACATGTGTATATCACTTGACTGCTTTCATACACATTGAATTAACAACTAAATCTGGTTAATAAAATGCAAACCTTTCAAACCATATCAAAGTATATGATTTCATCTATACTACAATTTATCTGCATGCTTTTACGATGCAGTAACTACATTTTCTCACATTTATTTTTCATGTCTCTTTAATGTGTGATTAGTGTAGATTTGTTTATTCATGTGTTACTTGAACCGTCTCAAAATCAGTTGATGTGTCACGTAAAGATTCATACAGCTTTTGAGCTGTATCAAGTCCAAAATGATGTGAGCTACATGTGGCTTTTGTCTGCCACACACGATCTAACATCATGCTCAAGCCGTAAATTAAAGACAACGCATTAACTTTCGATATAAAATGAGAGAAAGTAAGAGATGCCTATCTGATGTGCTGAATTGCGCAATGTGAAACTAGAAAATCTTGGATCATTTCCCAGCTTCCTCACTTGTCCAGAATGCATGATCCCATTCAATTATTTTATTCAATCAATCGATCAATCAATTAGTCTTTATTCGATAATCTTTCAATCATAAAAGACACAATACTTCATAAAAATGTCATTAAAAGGGTAACACCCTAAAAACATACAAGCTTACAAAATTTAAAAGAAGCATTATCGAAAGACCCTGAGAATATTTCATAAAATAACTTTAAGAACATTTCCAAATAGAATATTTCATCAGAAAACTGTGATAGAGTAACTGCTGACCAATCTTGTCTTAAAGTAATAGTTCATGGAGGAGGGAGATTTTTCCTTCGCAGTGCCCATGCCCAGCTAAGAAATTTCGCAGTGGCTATAACAATATCGGGTTGGGTGTTAGTTACCAAGATACGTAGTGCTACCTTACCCGATCTTGTACCTAAGTTAGAGCAAAGCGGCCGAAGCCACTTGCGACGGGGGCTACTGTAGGCTGGACACACAAACAATACATGACTAATGGACTCTTCCTGTGATAAACACAGGGGACAGTTAGTGTCTGGAGCATTGTTCCAGTTTGCCAAAAACGATCTTAGCGGACGAGTGCCCACTCTTAATTGATGATATAATTTCCTGTCGCCAGGTTTCGTAATCAGATTCCAGTAGGCCTCTGCTTCTACTACAAGCTTATGTTCCATAAAGATACTTGTGAGCATATTACTGTCCACCGTCGACAGGGTCTGCTTAGTGATCATATCCCAATAGAGCGCGTTGTAATAATTTTTACTGGGACATGTATTCCCTATCGGGTCATCCCACAGATGTCTAAGCCCCATGCCAAACAAGTTACACTTAAGCTCTGGAGCCATTTGATTTTTGAAGACAAATCAGCATTCCTAATGTACTTTAGAGCCTGTGCGTAAGTTACCAATTCTGGAGTGGTCCATAGCCTCCTCCAGTAAGCTAGGGGTCTGAATCCCGCCACCTCATCAAAGGAAGTACAGCCTAAATCTAATAACAGAGGCTTGATAGGGGTGTATTGTGGGAGGGCGGTCAATGATCTCAGAAACTTATTTTGTGCCCTAACTAGGGGTGATACATTTTCGAACCCCCAAAGTTCGGCACCATATATTATAGAGGCTCTGATTTTCCCATTATAAATTGATATTGCTGGCCCCACCGGTTTAGTAATTGAAATACGGTGTTCTTTTTATAGGGCACCAATTCTTTCCTCCTTTTTCTTCATTATCACATATGAGATAACCTTGAAGTACATGTGGTTAGGATGTATGCCATACAAAACCTTCTCTTGTGTATGATATAATAACCTACAATGTTGTCCATGTGTAACAGCAACCTAGGAAAGATAGAGGGTGCACATGACAAGTGACCTGCTTCTTGCTTCACTACTGGCATTGCTGTCATGGCAGGGGTATGCAATGTTTCTAATGTCATGTTTTCAAGTAAATATCTAGCCAGGGTTGAGTTTTTCACCCTAGTGAGTGACAACACACTTCCTAGATGGAAGGAGCATTAATAATATGATCCCTGCAAGAGTACAAAGGGTCCTAACAGCTATTTACAAGCATACTCACTAGTGGGAAGAAATCCACTGCATTTCGAAGCAGTTAGGAGGAGTGAAGATTAGGATGTTGGTCAGAAAATACATGAGCGAATGAATGGATACATAAAAGGGTGAATGGAAGAATGAATGGATGGATTAAGTAATGAATGAATGAATTAATTAATTAATGGTTTTGTATTGTTTAGCTTTACCCAGGTATTACTAGGCTGAGGGCATAGCCACTGATGGGTATGTAACGTTTACAACAAAATTTTTACAACGCACTACCATTACAATGCAGGCATTACCACGCATACCATTACAACGCATTGCGCTGGGGGGCGCTCTAGGATAGGGAATACGTTTAATTTTCTATCCAACACCTTCCCTAGTGTCCACGGGGACTGGAGTTGAAATAGAAAATTATACTTACCACTATCCAGCACCTCTAAGCGCTATGCGTTGTAATGGTATGCGTGGTAAAAACCGCGTTGTAAAGGTATGCGTGGTAAAATTATGCGTTGTAACGTCATACATCCCCACTGATGTAGTCCTTCTGTTCCATTGTGTCCATGTCTTGTGCAATTGCATTTCTTTTTCTACTCTGTCTGCACCCCTTTCCCTACTCAGTTGAGCAATTCCAGTTTAACATTTGAACAAATTATTAGGGCAGACATGGTAATAAGGTAACAGCTCTAATTAAAATAGACACCTTGCAGTTGCTTCAAAATACTCGTGAGAAGACACGAGGTGCTAAACAAGATTAACCCTATTGATCAGATAAGACATCACTAGCAATCTAATGGCAACTGTTTTTTTTTTATTTAGCCAATCTTCCCTCTGAGAGGGTATACCTTTACTTGGTGTCGGTGCGGTAACTCTGCATCTTAATTCCACAACAGACAAGGAAAAGAAGGAAATTCCAAAACACTGTTTGAACGTCACCACTGGCCTCATTTGAGGATAGTACCTTGGTCAAACTGGCCATTCCACAATACTTGCATTTTCCAGGTGATCTGCACACTTACGGTTGCTTTGAAAGAAGGATGAGCTGCTGTTATTCAACCGTGCATCCATGCTAGTAGCGGCCTCTATTAATGTGGATTTGATTTTAATATCCAGTATGGCTCCTGATAGTGCAGTCTGCCTGGGACACACCTGTGTTCGTGTGACCTATGTAAGGGCTTCAAAAGACAAAAGATTGCCCAGATTGGTGGGTACCCATTTTCGTGGACTGTGAAATGTTCGCATTGAGATTTGGTGAGCGTGTGAACCGAGGGTGGAGCAGGCAGGACCTGTTGAAGTGTCAGACTAGACCAGGTTATGGGCTGAGCAGTTCAAGTACATACAAAATGTTGTCTAGTTGTGTCACCTCTTAAACTAGGTGCCTACGCCTCCACATGTTGTTGGCTGCAAACACAAGGGTAAACTGAAGCCTGCAACACAAAGACACTAACACTGTTGAGGGCTTTAGGTTAGGCACATTGGCACTGTGCAAGCAGAAGCTGTACATTATATTATGGTGCTTGCTTTAAGAAATGATTGACCTCTTTGGACAAGAGGTGGAAAGAGGTGGAAGCCATGTTTGGGAAAAGTGCAGGAATGTAATTGCATCTATTGCAAGCCAGAAGGCAGTAGCACTGTACGAGGTTTAGGTGGGGCACATATTAGATAATTCATAACATTAAATAAGAGTAGTGTCAAAAGGGCCTGAGTAAACATAATTAACACTCTTTGTTGTAGTGCACAAGCCATTCCTTCACTTACTGCTTTTCCGCAATTACCTTGAATCCTTAAAGGGAGGGACGTCCAATCACCAACAGTGAAGGTAATTTATGAATACAGCTCCTCAGATATTTAGAAAGACTTCATAATATCGGACTTTGATTTCTAATTTTCAGTTTTTAACTCTGTCCTTATGATCTGGCATCTGTTGCCTTGCATAAATCATTTTACTATTTCTGTTGCCCTGATTATCTTGTATCCAGTCTTGTATACACAAAATTAATTCAAATAGTGGAACTTTTGGCCCTCACCTTTATATTAGCATGGTGTCATTCACCACAGCACTGATAATTCATACAATCAGCACAGACAAAGGAAAACTTGATTATTGAGACAATACACATTTTTACTACAATCTATATAATAATTTTAATATATATAATATGTATATAAATATATAAAATATAATAAAAACTACAAAATGTTGTATGTCGTAATATATTAAGTACAAACATATTGTACCATGAAAATCTTGTTACTTTATTATCATGGGACAACATATCAAATATATATATACTTACAATGTTATAGTACCAAATATTGACAGCACAAATGTCAACTGACAAATATGTAATAAAAATAAAATCGATAGACAAAATACAGACATAAAAAATATTGTATTCCTTGAATAACAGAGGGAAAAAAACAAAGGCTCCTACAACAAAATCATTACGATTCTAGATATTAACAAAAAGTAGAAAAATAAAACTAAATCTCATATATCACCATATAAATAAACGAATAATATAACATTTTAAAAGGTCGAATGGAAAAAGAAACATTTCATAAAAACAACTGCTCAATCCCATTCAAACATTCATTCATCAGTTACACCAAAATACTTAATTGACTTACCCACACCATAAAAGGAGTTACAAAAAGAACATCTTACTGATGTCAAACTTATCCGACTACAGGAGAGAATAGTGTTCTGTGATGCAGAACATTGCAGAAAAATAAAATAATACATGTATATTTATTTTATTGAAATATATAACCCAAATGTTAAAAAGCACATAAATAAAAACTTGTGACTTAAAATATAAATATATCCTTACAAATATTTACATATTATTATTACAGATTGTACATATAGGAAAAATTATAAAGGAACACCTATTCAAGAAAGCCAGCAAAAAACTTCAAATCAGTTTTTTCACAAATAAAAATATATAGTATGGAAAATATACAGTATATATAGTATGGAAACATTAAGAGTTTGCAACTTATAATTTTTAAAACGAAACCACTGAAACACGTTTACATGTCCATTATGTTTTTTAGATTTAAATATGTCAATACAACAGCACAGCCACACTACTTCCCAAAAAAGGAAAACATTTATTGGAATAAAAACAAATATACACACTGTGAATCTACAACATAATATTCAAACAAGTGGTATAGGTTTCCTTCATGAGCTAATAGTCAAAGTGAAAATGTGAAAGAAAATATTCAGCTGGAATTAATGGCTGAATTTAAAATTAGACATTTTGAATATTAATAAAGAAATGCTTCCTCTTTTTCTGCACTTCAGGGATCATCCTTAGTGAGTATGCAGTAGAGTTCCTACAATTTCCATAAAGAACTAACAATGGTTATATTTCTAGTTTTACAGCAGTGTTGATTTGCTCAGAGCCAGTGCAAAGAGTTCTTTATAAATGTTGGTGCCATTATAAATCCTTTCACAAAAAACTATATTTCCTCAGTTTTTTATTATCTTTTAGATGAGAGCATTCTAGAATTGTGCACCTCTTTATCTATGGCGGGGTAGTCTTTTATCCATTTACTTCTGGCTTTCCAAACCTCTCGTGTAAAGCTTTTTTCACTTGTCTAAGATCCTAGTATTATATCTGCTTTGCATGTGTGCCTGGATTGGCAATCTTTTATCCAAGGTGGCAAGGATTAAGGAGTTGAAATGATGAGGCAGAATTTTCGGGAAGGATGTGGAACATTGTTGGGCCCATAGATTTATAAAATTGTGGAAACTTTCAAATGAAGAGATCTCAGTTGCGCCTCCTGGTCATTGACAAGGGTTAATGGTTATCACTGCATTTAAAAAAAAGTGCTCAGACCAGATTAGAGGAGTTGTTAGTTTGTGCACTGTAATTAGATCCATCATTGCAAAAAAACTTCCAACATATGGCTTGCAATATGAGTGTGCTCTTGCTTTAGTCATTTCTGGTTTAGGAAATTTAAGGGATTATTTCAGTAAAACCATAAGTTTAAATTAATAAATCCTGCATGATAATCACTATACAACAAAGATTTTTGCTGATCTATCCTTTGTAAGGATTTAACAGATAGGAAGGACTAGATCACTCAAACAAGGGACACTAACCTCAGTGAGGTAGATTTCTGTTAAAAATAGCAGGTGAAGTCAATGGATAGGTGCATAATGGAAGAATTGCAATAAGTGGGACAGATTTACAATTCTAACTCTAATCAAGCAAATATATAATTAAGTGCATAAATAGTGGTGAGTCAGAATTAGAATCTTAACTCCAATCCAACAAGCTTTGTTTTAGGTGTATAAATTGTGAGTGGCATACTTACTATTCTAACACCAATCTAACAAAAATTGAGTTAAGTACTCACCGTGTGCGGCGAAGATTTAGGGGGATATTCTCAAGAACGTGTGATAATTATCGCAAAAGTAGCTTAACGCAATTTTGCCTATCACAGTCTATCGGGGGAAAATAACGCTTCGTTAACGTATTCTCAACAAGGCGGTACCGTACGATAGTCTCACGATAACGCGCCAAATAACCGCGTTAAAATTAATGTGATGCCTAAAAAAATGCGAAACACAAACGCGAAAATGTTCCAAATCGCAAAACAAAAATCTACGACAGCCAGCAATTTCCACGCGTCATGCGGGAAAATGCACTATAAATGCACAGAGAAACACAAACAAAATAATGTCAACTGCGTAGCACCATGGAGGAAGCCAGAGCAAGTACAGAGGATGACCAAAACCCCACAAGTCCCCAGGAGGACCATCCTGGGACCTCGGGGTCACGGAAGGGCATGGAGAAGATGAGGTTTAGTCCGCAGGAAAACAGGATCATCATCACAGAAGTGATAGAACACCACCAATAACTGTTCATCACCTCCAATATGTCATTGGCAAATAAAAATGCAATATGGCAGTCCATCCTGGACAAGGTGAATGCAGTTGGAGTGAGGAGGAGGACAATTGGAGAGGTCAAGAGGCACTGGAATGATACGAAGCTCAAAACCAAGAAGAAACTCGCTGAGAACCATCAGGCAGCAATACAGACTGGAGGTGGCAGTCCAGCGGATGAGATGGTGGAAATGGTGTCCACCGTCATAAGTGGGGAGATGGTGGCAGGAGTTGGGGTTCCGCACACTGCTCGACATGACCTGACACAGCAGCAACAGGGTGAGTACCGAAAAGAGACTGGGGGACGGGGGAGATGGGCACAATGGCACACATGCACAATTAAGTAGAGCACACTGCACACCCACAATGACTCTGGACCATGTCCCTGATCTCCTTGACACACTGCAGCACACATACAAACAGCAAGTAGGACCCGTCCATATGGACACAAATGGGTCCCTCCCCACACAGCACCAATCTCATAACCAACCCATGCACATGTGTTAAAACCAGCAAAGCTGCGTGTCTGTGAGCCACACTGACAATGCAAGTGACACTGCATGATGAAGAGCATGGCTGCAGTCCAATTATCATGACATGGTGCACGCCACAACACTGAGGTGGCTGAGTGTGGAACACATATGGAAAGGAGCAGATCACACTCTGACACATCCACAAACAACCCCTGATGTCAACAACACATCTGCAGATAAACCATGCCCAAGAGTCCAAAATCCGAACAAGAGTAAAAATTAGCCAAGTCTGCAACATCTCAGCACAGAAGTCAAAGGCACACCGCATGAAAGGGTTAAGGGGCAGCAAAATCACAGCAGCAGGGGTGACTCTCCCACAATGCAGCACACACACACACATAACAATAACAGCACATCAACATTGATGACAATGTGGTACAAAGTGCAAAACTTTCACTACAGAACAGAGTACACAACTGGTTCCGCTTGTGCGTAGAAACTGGCCAATCACATCTGGCATAGCAGGAAACTGTGAGATGATAATGTACATGTACAACCTCATATCCATGATGTAGTGCAAATGTCCACTGCCCCACATCAAATAGTCAGCTTCTTACAAACTGTCACAAAGTACATTGTCATGCAGTCTGTATGTAAACTTAAACAATGTATCAACATACATGTCAACACAATGTCAAAATGCATCTCCCCTTCACATTGCAGCGGGAAAATCAACACCTCCTGCAGAGCAGAACAGACAACTCATCAGTGATGATGAAGAGGACCTCCACACCTTCGACACCGACACCCTACAACAGCTCATGGACAGCTACGACAACCCACCTCCAGGAGCAGGGCAGCCCAGCTGCATCAAGGAGACCCCTCCCCCTGCACAGACCACACAGCAGGAAGCACCCACCACGACTGCTGGCTCCCAGCACCTCACCGAATGACACATTGCATTTCAAGGCCAGACTGCCAAAAGGAGGTGGCTGAACAAGTGCAGGTGGGGTTCGACCACATGGCAGCCAAACTAGATGACATAAGTGGGTGTCTAAGTCACATCAGGGACCACTTACACTCCCTAACGGACACCCACCGTTCACTCCATGATGTCCAACAATCCATGCCCGACATTGCTGGAGTCATGCCTCTGAGAGGAGAACAACTGTCTAGTCAGAGTGGCCTCAGCGATGTCAGCCAAGAGTAGGCACAGATGCTCAGGATAATGGAGAACATGAATCGGATGCATGAGGAAAGAATGGCTGCAACAGATGCACACCAGCGAAAAGTTGTTGGTATCTTCCACGCCCTGCAGATGCTGATCATCGCATTGCTGCCACTAAGGCAGTTGCTGATGAATGCTGCTGGTACTTCTACACACACATCTCCGGCCCCTTATGTGTCAGTGGCACACAGTGCTGCAGACCAAACATCAGCACCCACATGTCAGACAGATGACATAGAGGATGAAGATGCAGGTGATTTCCCTTGTGTATTAAAAAGGAGCCAGAAGCAATCTACTCCGCCAAATGCCCTGTTTCAACTTGGTTCTGCCTTCTGCATCATGCCTTGTAACAACACCTTCCACTGTCCCCTGCAACACTCTGCAACACTCACATTGGACTTCTACATGGATATTTTGTTTGCTTACTAATGGCACAGCAATCAGACTGCGGACTGTACTCTTCCTCTTCCGATGTACTTGTCAATCCCTCCACTCGGCTACAATGTAATGTGGGGTTTGCATGGCCATGTACTGCTCCAGCTCCGACACTCAACCAAATGTGAATAAATCATTCAAATTCACACAAATGTGTCATGTCCATAGTCGATCAAGTATGAAAGTATGGATGAATGTAAGGACATTGATTGTACAAAAAGGTACACCCTGGGAAATGAAAGCAATGCACATGTGTTAGTGTCATCATCTCCTAAGGTATCTATCTCAGGGGGTGCCTGCCACATGCAAGACCAAGGTCGGAGGCGAAGATGTCCTTCCGCCGTATGTATTGAGACAAAGGATCTTTCATCCCTAATGTTAGTCTGACTACTGCTTGCATTCTAGAAATGTGATGTGGCTTTCGCGCTGCCATGGAGGCTAGGCCTTAGGCTTAGGGTGCACCAATAGTGATACACACACAACAGTTGGCATGTATGAGCCAAGAGCCAGAGTGGTATTGCGCTCCTTGTACAATCCCTTCGTGCGCTGCCGCCCTCCGGGTGCATGCAACATTGCAGCATTGACGATTGCGGGCTGTGTGGTGCCAACACTGCGACAGAGACACACAAATCAGTTGGTTTCCTGTTCACCCCAGAAATGAACCACGCCCAGAGCCCAGGGACAATTATTCACACCACTACGCTGGCCTGGTGTATGCCGAGCCAGACCACTTGGCTTACGTATAAAGGGGGGACGACGACGCCACGTGTCCCAGTTCTTCCCCACTGCTGGAGGTGACATGGCTGCGTCCACCTAGCATATCACTAGACTCAATCATAGAGGGTCCATGACTTGTGCTGCACAGAGTTGGTGGCACCAGATGCACTGTGGCCGGCATGGGCATACCACCACAGGAGGGGGACTTTTGGTGCACTGAGATAGCGGCACCTTAAGTGCTGAGTGGGTGTGCAGCCTGCAATGATGCGCCCTCCTCGCGGTCTGGACTGGTAAGGATGTGTGTGAGCCCTGCTGGATTGCATTGTAGGCTTGAGCCAGGGGGCAGCGTGGGCCTACCGCCGCATGGCGTTGCCTCGCGGTTCACAGAGTTAGTGGCACCTAAAGAGCTGAGCGGGTGTGCGGCTTCCGATGATGCCGTGTGCACTGATATGATCTCTGCCATTGCAAAATCAAGACCCAGAATCACTCGTGTGACTGGTGGCCCTGGGTGCCGGGCTGCATGATGTGGAGGCTGCCAGGGTTGCAGGCCCCGGGCTTGGAGCTTGCACCGGCACGTGGTGCACCCTCTTGGAGACACACCAGTGGCAGAAGATGAGCAGTGAGGCCTGGGTGCACGGGGAGGGCAATCACCGCTGAGCGGCGGGAGCGGCTGGGGTGCAGCAGCCTGTGTGCGCTGGGGCGGGAAAGCAGTTATGGCATGTGCAATTATATAAATTCTGCCATTCATAAATCTGGACTCTGTTTCAGATAAGTGATCTGGTGGACTGCAGTGTATACAAGCACATGGTTTGAGACACACCGGTGGCAGCAGGTGAACAGTGAGTCCTGGGTGCACAGTGTCAGCACTCTCTTCTCTCTCCCTCTCCCTCTCTTCCTTTCACTCTCTCTCTCTCTTTCTCTCTCTTTCTATTTCCCCCATCTCTTTCTTTTACTCTCTCTCTCTCCCTTTCTTGCTCTCTCTCTTTCTCTCTCTCTCTGTCCTTTGATGAGTGCATGACACACCTTCTTATCTTGAATTTTGTCTTGCAGGATGTGACTTACAGATTGTCCAGAGAAAACCCGCGATGACTCATCCAAATAGTTGTTTTGAGTTTAATTTGAATAACAAAATTGTTTGGAAATTAAAAGATGAATCAATGATTCTCCCACATTCTCTGCTGAAATGCCAGAAACCGGTCCTAGGAAGCTTGTTTCCGGTCCAGGGAAGGCATGGCTTTGCAGTTCGGGCTGGACTGTTCCCATGAGGCACAGGGTCAGACTGATTTGCATATGGCCATGTCTGAACTGGGGTGGCAGAGTGGGCTAAAGAACAGTGATGGATTAAACCCAGATCTGTTGACTGGGTGTGAGTGTTTGATTGGTTCAGATGTTCCGTCCATCACCACCCCCTTTTGTACCGCTTTGTTCGCCATAAGTTCGCAGGGTATGCTCAGACGTGAGTCCCTTGCTCACTTTGCCACTGGATTCAAGCAATCTTGGCTGAAGACGGCTGAAATGCCAGAAAACGGTCCTAGGAAGCTTGTTTCTGGTACAGGGACTGCATGACTTGGCAGTTCGGGCTGGACTGTTCCCAACAGGCACAGGGTCAGACTGATTTGCATATGGCCATGTCTGAACTGGGGTGGCAGAGTGGGCTAAAGAACGGTGATGGATTAAACCCAGATCTGTTGACTGGGTGTGAGTGTTTGATTGGTTCAGATGCTCCGTCCATCACCACCCCCTTTTGTACCACTTTGTTCCCCATAAGTTGGCAGGGTATGCTCAGACGTGAGTCCCTTGCTCACTTTGCCACTGGATTCAAGCAATCCTGGCTGAAGACGGCTGAAATGCCAGAAACCGGTCCTAGGAAGCTTGTTTCCAGTCAAGGGAAGGCATAGCTTGGCAGTTCGGGCTGGACTGTTCCCATGAGGCACAGGGTCAGACTGATTTGCATAGGGCCATGTCTGAACTGGGGTGGCAGAGTGGGCTAAAGAACAGTGATGGATTAAACCCAGATCTGTTGACTGGGTGTGAGTGTTTGATTGGTTCAGATGTTCCGTCCATCACCACCCCCTTTTTTACCGCTTTGTTCGCCATAAGTTCGCAGGGTATGCTCAGACGTGAGTCCCTTGCTCACTTTGCCACTGGATTCAAGCAATCCTGGCTGAAGACGGCTGAAATGCCAGAAACCGGTCCTAGGAAGCTTGTTTCTGGTACAGGGACTGCATGGCTTGGCAGTTCGGGCTGGACTGTTCCCATCAGGCACAGGGTCAGACTGATTTGCATATGGCCATGTCTGAACTGGGGTGGCAGAGTGGGCTAAAGAGCGGTGATGTATTAAACCCAGATCTGTTGACTGGGTGTGAGTGTTTGATTGGTTCAGATGCTCCGTCCATCACCACCCTCTTTTGTACCGCTTTGTTCCCCATAAGTTGGCAGGGTATGCTCAGACGTGAGTCCCTTGCTCACTTTGCCACTGGATTCAAGCAATCCTGGCTGAAGACGGCTGAAATGCCAGAAACCGGTCCTAGGAAGCTTGTTTCCAGTCCAGGGAAGGCATAGCTTGGCAGTTCGGGCTGGACTGTTCCCATGAGGCACAGGGTCAGACTGATTTGCATACGGCCATGTCTGAACTGTGGTGGCAGAGTGGATTAAAGAACGGTGATGGATTAAACCCAGATCTGTTGACTGGGTGTGAGTGTTTGATTGGTTCAGATGCTCCGTCCATCACCACCCCTTTTGTACCGCTTTGTTTGCCATAGGCTGGCAGGGTATGCTCAGACGTGAGTCCCTTGCTCACTTTGCCACTGGATTCAAGCAATCCTGGCTGAAGCCGGCTGAAATGCCAGAAACCGGTCCTAGGAAGCTTGTTTCCGGTCCAGGGAAGGCATGGCTTGGCAGTTCGGGCTGGACTGTTCCCATGAGGCACAGGGTCAGACTGATTTGCATATGGCCATGTCTGAGCTGGGGTGGCAGAGTGGGCTAAAGAACGGTGATGGATTAAACCCAGATCTGTTGACTCGGTGTGAGTGTTTGATTGGTTCAGATGCTCCGTCCATTACCACCCCCTTTTGTACCGCTTTATCAGTAGAGCAGCAGCAGGGAACCATGACCACCAGGAACCTGGAGCAACCCCATATAACACGAGCAAACTAAGAAAGAAAGATAACGGTTAAAAAGAACGGCTGCTAAATGAAAATAAAAAGACTGTCTATTTATGCAAATGAATGGTTATTCATAAATACCCTTTATTCTTATACTTAGATTCTCCCATTAATTGCTTCTTCTTTTGGCCCAACATCCTTTTTAAAGAATATTTAGCATTTTGTTGACTGAACCTCAGAAGCAACAAAGAATGACACAGTAAAAAACCTTGCTCTTTGGGATTTAATGTCAGGAACATCCTCTATTTTTGCAATTGAAAGTCGTGCCATGCAGGCACATTGAAAATAAATTCCATTTTGATATTATATTTTCACTTTTCTAAAGTATCTCCCTGGGTAGAGGGTTGGTTGAATACTTTGACATTTGCACATAGATGTTCTCTTTCCAGTTCTTGAGAGATGCTATTCAACATAAGCGTTTATCCGCTCCTAATTCTATCAATTTTTACAACGCAATCACTGTTTTTCATAAATTAATATATTTATAATTGGGCTGGCAGGGACAGCGCTCTCAAACCCCGAGATGAGAACACTAACAATGACCTGTCTAGTGTTAAGAAAATGAGAAATCGTATTTAAAAAGGCTAACTCATGGCTGACTGTTTACATTGAAATAACCTTTTGAGTCACAAAGTATGCTTTCTTCATTCAGTGACATCCCACAAGAATACAGCAATGTGTCAAAAACAACTCTCATGCATGTAGCTCATATGATGGTATCACACAGAAGTATGACTTTTGAGCATCATCACTAAGAAAAGGCAACAAAACATTGCACTGCCTCCCGCCTGCATCCTGATATGGATGGCGGTGTCTAGCAGACACCGCCACCATATTAAACCCTTTTCCGCCCGGTCGACTTGTCGACTATGCGGAAAAGCGGCGGACGGTCTTACCGTCCGCCGCAGTACCCCCTGCCATACTAATGGGTGGCGGCGGGGAAGAATGTAGGGTGGATCACCACCACCATGCGGGCGATGGTGATCCTCCCTCCATCCTAAAGGGCCCCCTTAGGTTTAATTAAATAGACAGCAATCCTTGAGGAATCATTTAACAAACAATCCTCAGGACGAAAGAGGTTGCTCGTCACTTTTAGGTAATCTTAGTCTTCAAAATGCACAAAAAGCATATATGCCGAATGCTGGATAACTGTATACTTTGGGGTTGCCGCATTGAAAATATATGCTTTTGAGTGTGACGAGGACATTTCTAGCAAGTGGCTACTTGCTGGAGGACTTAGTGATGTATTGGTGACACGCTGTGTCTAATTTGGTGCAACCTCTTTCGTCCTGAGGATGGTCTCGTGGAATTGATTTTGAGAGACCGAAACGTCGACGCTACTACACCTTTTGCTTGTCAAGATAGCCTTGTTGAAAACTGAAGAAATTTACGAATATCTTAATTTGATGATACTGTATGGCAATACATTGTGTTTAGTCCATATGAATGCGCAGAGGGTGTAATATACTGTTGTAAATATAGAATTTATCACAGCAGTTTCTGGTTGCCGTATACGAACTGAACATATATAGATTTTTATTGTACATATTTCTATGTCCTGCACTAAAAATTTCTAAAAATTAAAAAAGATGTTTTGAAAGTGTAAAACAAAGTTTTGATAAAAGGAAACTTTTTTGAGATAACCTTGTCCTGTGTTATATTGAATTTTTTGTTCATGTTTATGACGATTTTTAAAATAAGAAATTTGTTTGTTAAATGATTCCTCAAGGATTGCTGTCTATTTAATGAATTATACCCATTTCCTTGGGGAAGATTGGGTTGCCCTATTTACTGTTAGACCCTTTAGGTTTAAGTCATATTGAATCAATGCCAAAATACACATATTTCTACACCACACCAAATGAACAATGTTTTTTCCCACAGGCATTTCCTTAGGTGCTGAACAAAGAGTATAATGTCTGGTTTTTCAAAGAGAATCAATCATTTTGGAATAAATCTGCAAATAGATAGGTGACTGACTTTTATGAGAATGTGTAGTCCTCATTATTCATAATTAAGCAGTCTTTGGACATAACGAGAGGTTGGCGCAAAGTGGACAATACTGTGGCTTTGTAATTGCTGAAGACGAGTTCTTGATGAACAAATGAAATGCTATAGGAGCTAATCCAAAGTCATATTTTCAATTTGTAATGCAGGCATATTTACAGAGCCACTTTGAGACTGTAAACCCTCTTACTTTCAAAATCGCAGTTTTTGTGACTGTACAATTGCCATTTCCTACGTACTAAACCCATTTTACTAGTTGGAAAAGCATGTCCAGCTTGCAAAAGGGATTATGTGACCCATGCAGAATCACAAATATGAAGGGGCATAAAGTGGGTGATAAATGGCCATTCCTTACTAGTTTCAAATTTTTTATAGTATGTATCAATGGTTTTCAACCATAACTGTGGTCACAGCACATAGATCACTTTCTAAAACCTCATAGAGGGAGTAACAAACTTGCAAAGGGAACGAGATCTTCTAGGGACCCTTTCACCTTTGAGAAACATATTGGGCAACCTCTGGGGGAACAGGCAGTGTTCCACCTGAAATATTCACAAATGGGAAATTTTAAAAAGAAGAAATAAAAAAAACAACTCTGCTGTTTTTTAAGATACAGAGGCTGCACAAAAAACGTTTTCTTTTTGTATATGAATGCACAGCGTTGGTGTTCCGTGCAGGCCACTACCATCCCAATATTTATAGCCAATCATAGAAAGCGCAAATAGCTACCTTTCTAATTAATATGCACTAGACGGGTAATTCTGAGGCCCCTCTGGCTGGAAATCCTGTAATGCGACCTAGGAATATCTAGATGGCATAGCAAAATCAGAGAGAGGTCACAAAAGCCAGTGTGCAATTTTCAACCACTTTTTGTGACCTGTCTCTTCGTGCAACTGACCTGTCGGCCTAGATTTACTATGATGTTGCATTGGGTTGCCTCACTTTTGTGACTCAGTCTTGAAGCAAAGTCGGTTTTTGCATTTACTAAACCAAGCAAAGTTGATTTCTGTGGGTTTGCATAGGTTAGTAAATAGAGCTGCCTTGCCTTACCTTCCATTTGGTAAGAGTTACATGGTTAGCAAATATGCCCCTCAGTTTCCAACCAAGGCAGTATCTTACATATATAGATTAGTGTTTTTTAAGTGTCCACTCAGAAACCGTATTTTATAATACATTTTAGTTCACTTTACGTTTGTAGAACTGAAGGATGACCACCTTCATGTGTACTGAGCTATGTTCTTGGCACGTTAAGACTGTGCAACTGTTTAATGTTCATATTCATTACCTGATTCCTGAACTCAGGCTACAGCTAAAGGAGGTCATTTAGATTTAGGCAGAGTGAGGACACCACTGTAATTTGATGGTCCTCATGTCAAGCCAAATTCACTTTTCCACCACTTTATTTAGAGTCAGGGAAGTCAGTTTTACACAGGAAGAAACTCAGCTGTCACTGTATGAGAAAACTCTTGACCTTTTCATCCCACTGCCATTTGTCGTCCACGTCATAGTGGCACTGACCTGTGTTTAGGGTGGTGCATTCATCACTTATTTTCCCACTTGGGACCGCCATGCAAGGCAGACAAGGCATGGTGCTCTCAGGTAGGGAAAATGCACAATGGCCTACGCGCAACAGAAGAAACCTCCTTTCACATCAGGACTGTTGAATTCTCGTTCTGAAAAACAAACATATGCTTCCTGAATTTGCTTTCAGAAAACAAATAAAATATTTAGCAGGCAAAACAAACCTCTACACATGGTAGACATTGGTGTATTCAGTGGAGAAGCAACAGTATCAGCTCCACTCAAGGCACAGAGATCCTATAGTCCTGATGAGGCCCTCTAAAGGCCTTGCACCAGGTTCTGGAAAAGCTAGTAATGTATTAGCATCTACCCTAGACTGTAGATGGGTGTTACTAACAAATTGTCAAGCAATTAGATGGTAAGTCTAACAAACTCTAAAAAAATGTAGGCCCTGGCAGTAAACTCCACTCCCCTTGCTATTTTCAGAATTTATTTACAACAAGGGGTGGTGATGGACAGAGTCTCTGAATTAAGCAGAGTACTCTCACCCAGTCAAGAGATCAGGGCTAGATCCAACACCGTTTTTTAGCTCATTGCACCATCCCAGTTTCAGAACCTGGCTGTATGCAAATTAGTCTGTCCCGGGCCCAGTGCATCATGGGAACAGGGCAGACCAGACTACAAAAGCCAATTCTTACACTGGGAAGGAAACAAGCTTCCGGGGACCGGTTTCTGGCATTTCAGCCGTCTTCGGCCTGGCTTGCTTGAATCCTGATGGTGCAATGAGCAAGGGACTCACATCTGAGTATACCCTTCCACGCTTAGGGTGGACAAAATTATTTACAATAAGGGGTGGTGATGGACAGAGTCTCTGAATTAAGCAGAGTACTCTCACCCAGTCAAGAGATCAGGGCTAGATCCAACACCGTTTTTTAGCTCATTGCACCATCCCAGTTTCAGAACCTGGCTGTATGCAAATTAGTCTGTCCCTGGCCCAGTGCATCATGGGAACAGGGCAGGGCAGACCAGACTACAGGGCAGGGCTGACCAGACTACAAAAGCCAATTCTTACACCCGGCTTGCCAGATCTTTTGACTGGGTGAGAGTATTCTGCTTAATTCAGAGACTCTGTCCCTCACCACCCCTTGTTGTAAATATTTTTGTCCACCCTAAGCGTGGAAGGGTATACTCAGACATGAGTCCCTTGCTCATTGCACCATCAGGATTCAAGCAAGCCGGGCCGAAGACGGCTGTAATGCCAGAAACCGGTCCCCGGAATCTTGTTTCCTTCCCAGTGTAAGAATTGGCTTTTGTAGTTTGGTTTGCCCTGTTCCCATCATGCACTGGGACAGGAACAGACTAATTTGCATACAGCCAGGTTCTGAAACTGGGATGGTGCAATGAGCTAAAAAACGGTGTTGGATCTAGCCCTGATCTTTTGACTGGGTGAGAGTATTCTGCTTAATTCAGAGACTCTGTCCCTCACCACCCCTTGTTGTAAATATTTTTGTCCACCCTAAGCGTGGAAGGGTATACTCAGACATGAGTCCCTTGCTCATTGCACCATCAGGATTCAAGCAAGCCGGGCCGAAGACGGCTGTAATGCCAGAAACCGGTCCCCGGAAGCTTGTTTCCTTCCCAGTGTAAGAGTTGGCTTTTGTAGTTTGGTTTGCCCTGTTCCCATCATGCACTGGGACAGGAACAGACTAATTTGCATACAGCCAGGTTCTGAAACTGGGATGGTGCAATGAGCTAAAAAACGGTGTTGGATCTAGCCCTGATCTTTTGACTGGGTGAGAGTATTCTGCTTAATTCAGAGACTCTGTCCCTCACCACCCCTTGTTGTAAATATTTTTGTCCACCCTAAGCGTGGAAGGGTATACTCAGACATGAGTCCCTTGCTCATTGCACCATCAGGATTCAAGCAAGCCGGGCCAAAGACGGCTGTAATGCCAGAAACCGGTCCCCGGAAGCTTGTTTCCTTCCCAGTGTAAGAATTGGCTTTTGTAGTTTGGTTTGCCCTGTTCCCATCATGCACTGGGACAGGAACAGACTAATTTGCATACAGCCAGGTTCTGAAACTGGGATGGTGCAATGAGCTAAAAAACGGTGTTGGATCTAGCCCTGATCTTTTGACTGGGTGAGAGTATTCTGCTTAATTCAGAGACTCTGTCCCTCACCACCCCATGTTGTAAATATTTTCAGAATTTGGGCACTCTGCGCTAGAGTGTGGAGTTCCTGGATTCTGCCTTATGAACAGGAAGCAGAGGTTTTTTTCATTCGCGCACCTGAGATTTATTTTGGTGTTCGCTAATATTTATACTTACTTGGGCCTGTTTACTTGGGCCTGCAATCTCCACAGTAGACAGTAGAGTGTCAAAAATCTGTTCTTAGTCTTACAGTACCAGAATATATATAGAGGACAGGGAAGATTACCAACAAACTAAAAGAAAACTACAGACTAATGCAAACTGGGAAAGAGACAGCTACCAAAAAAAGAAAACATGACATAGGAAAAACAAAGATAATGCAGGGAAAACAGGAATTAAACAAAAAGTTGGGTAGGGAACTTGGAAAAAGGAGACAGTATAAAAAAATAAACAAGGCAAAATTAAAAGTAGTATACTAGTGGGCAGAGTTAATAATAATAATAATAATAATAATAATAATAATATTAAATAATGGGACATACTGGGCTGAGCAGTGCCCTCAGTAGTGGGGCTGGTGGTCGGCGCCTACTCCGCACCCCATCCCGGGCCCACCACTGCACTGGCCCTCTTCTTACCATTGCTTGCTGATGCAAAAAATAGAGAAGATTAAAAAAATAGATTAGTGGTTCAGTTAATCTCCACAAGATTACTATGACAGAACAATGCAGTAACATTGTATTTATCTAAATCAGATCGCCTATAGAACTAGTATCAACTATCGTTGAGTTGGACATACTAATCCAAAAATCCCTATTTAAATCTCCTTCAAAACTACATTTGAAACTAATACACTGCAATGAATGATCTTTGATTCTATTCTCAACCCTCTTGATGGACCAACTCAGTGTCCCGTTTTTGCAATGTATAGATGCATTGTAGTACAACACATCACTGTAAAATTGCTTGGGACTGTACGAACTACATGAAAGAAGTCACAGAGAATGCTAACTCGCTGATATCACTAATTAACAAAGGTGACAGGAGTACAGAGGAGTCTGCAAGGACTTCTTGAATAATCAGCCTTAGAGAGCGCCAATGAGTACAATTAGGTAGCACCAAGCAACTGCCTAGCTCAAACTGGATCCCATAATAATAGTCTTAATGTAAACTAAACGCAACTTACCTCTGAGTGTGAGCAGCATGCTATTAGGAAAAAAGCTAGCATTGTAGAATTCAAACACAACAAATAATTAATATTCACTGAGCCCTGCAATCTCGATGCCTAGCAGGTCCAGCTCCAGGTAGAGAATATCTGCCCAGCGGTGCATCAGCCACTGGGCAGTGCGCTGGCACGCTGCACACCCATGTGCATCCTCCCCCAACGCAGCAGACGCTCCTGCAGTAGGTAACCCCTATAAGGCCTATGAGGGGAGGTGGTGTTGCACATAGAAAAATGAGCGCTGCCACCTCTGCCTCACAAATATTGCCTGGACAGCACCATTTATTGCACTGCCTTAAAATTACATCATACAAATGGAAGTTCTCCACCTAACTACATATATTTACTGTCACTAGAAAGAAAACAGATTTCACAGAAAGGAGCACATGCCATGCCTTGTGACATGAACAATATTGGAAACAAAACAAAACATAACAGACATTAGATTTAACATCTAAAATAATGCCCTATTGATATTGCCATATGGCTATTTATTACTACTTATGATCTAAGTGGGTCAGTTTAGTTTTGTGTGGCCTGTGCTGTTCTGAACATTGACTATTTTCTGTACTGAACACCACAAAAAGAAACAGAATAAACAAGATGACCACTTGCAAACGTAAAATATGTTGCTAAATAGTACCACAGTCCACTTTAGAACTTCTTAGAATGCAGTTTATGTAATCTCACTCTGGAAATTCAACTGATGCAGTTTTCATGCAAATTAAATCTAGCAGGTTGATCGGTATCTCGGCCCCTGAAATGGTTATAGCCTGTTGTCACAGTTAGGCTAGGAAGCATTTGCAATCCTTTTTTTCATCTGAATAATCTCATTCAAAAATCTACTGCTTGTAACACTGGATTACATAAACCCCTAGGATTAGAGTTATTTTCTTGTTCCATACAAATTAGTACAGGTGATAAAAAGAATAGCCACACAGGCAGATAGGCAAATATCGGTGCCAGGATATGAAGTAGTTTCATCAGATTGTGAACCATTTATTTGTTCCATCATATTGAACCAAAATGTTTACATTACAGAATTTCTTAGATGATTTGAACACCTATTTACCACTGAAACTGAAATTTGAAGCTGTTAAATACAACAACTACAATGGAATTGGAAAAGATTGGATTGCTATTGGGATTTGTGATTGGTTGTTAAGTTAACAAATGAAAATTAAATTCAAAGGGCCTCGTTTACAAAGCTCCTGCGCCGCCGGAATGTCACTTTTAAAGACAGTCCTGGCGGGCACACATTTCGAGGCCATATCTACAAGGCCACGTAAAGCCACCCTGCTTGGCTTTTCATAGCCCTGTCGGTATGCACCGAAGCAACGCAGCGCAAGGCGCTGCATTGCCTCACCCTGCAATAGGGAGGCATATCATGGGTGTTACTGTGGGCGTTCCCACATATCACCCATGGCATTTGACAGATTCCCAGATGTACGAGATTTCGTAAACCTGGGAAAGTGTCAAAAGCTGATGCCTCCCAGGGTTGGAGAAAATAACATTATTTCTCCTTGTTTATTTCTCTTTCCCTGTGTGCTGCGTGTTGCAGCACACATAGAAAGAGGAAATCGCCTCCATTGATTGTATTTGTGCAGGAAGGTGTGCCTTCCTGCACAAAAACAATTACCCCTCAAACACAGAGACCCTTGCAAAATGGCGCAAGGGTGCCTGCGCTGGAGCATGGTTGTCATTTGTGCATGAGCGCAAGGGGAAAGGACAGGAATGCACCGTATCTGATAGATATGGTGCATTCATAACCTTTTCTTTTGATGTAGGGCCGCTGTTAGAAATGGGTGTTTCTGGTTGGCAATGGTTTTCTCCTTTGTCCAAGTAGGGACCTTTGCTTCTCATCAGGGTAAGGGAGTTACTCCCTTAGACAACCCATGCTCACCCTCTTGGTAGCTTGGCACAAGCAGACAGATTTATCTAGGAAGCAGTGTGTAAAGCATTTGTGCACACATACAGTAACACTGTGAAAACACTACGAATGGACATCACACCAGATTAGAAAAATAAGAACTTTTTAGATTATTCACAAAAATAAAGCTTGTAGCAACAAATAGCTCCACCTGGGGCTGTTACGAAGTCTTGACACATGAAAATCCCAAAGTACGGCGCTGACAGCGAAGTGTGTGGCGTCGGACCCATAGTCACACGCTCCACAAAAAACAGTACCCTGGTAAACGATGTAAACGAAGTCAGTTTACTGCGTCCGGGAGGGTATGCTTCATTGGCGCCGGGAAACATCAGTTCCGTAAGACCACAGGTGAGGTGAGACGTCAGTTCCTTACTGGAATGGAGAGGAGGTGATGCGTTGGCTCCTTACTGCTGCCAGGAAGGTGATGTCATGGTGGCGTGGAGGCGTTGGTTCCTTATGATGATGCAAGGTTGATGGATTCAGGGGTCACCCACGTCAGGTATCGGCTCTGTGACTATAAACCTCCGGGATCGGTGAGGTCAGGGCTGCAGTGCGAGTCGGGGTGGAGTATCATTAGCGTCAAGTGTGTGCCCTCAGCTCCAGTGCAAATAGCAGCCTCAATGACATCATCAGAGTTGGTATGAGTCGGGCCAATGTGTCGAGCACTTCACGAGCGGTGTCGTGCAAGTGGCGCTCACCAGCGTCAGTGTTGCTTTTTCCCTTAGCAGTTCCAGATGCAGGGGAACAGAGGGAGTGAAGTCTTTGTGCCCCTGAGACTTCAGAACAGGAGGCAAGCTCTACACCACACCCTTGGAGATCTTCTTCAAGCAGGATACACAGCACAGCTCAGCTCAGTCTTTGTCATCTCCTTGGCAGAAACAGCCACAGCAGGCCCCACACAACACACAGCACAGAGGCAGTACTTCTTCTTCAGCTTTCCCAGCTTTTGTCCTTGGCAGATGTTCCTCTTGAGTCCAGAAGTAAGCTAAAGTTCTGGGGCCTGGGCCCCAATATTTATACCACATTTTCCTTTGTTCTCTTGTGGCGAGAGTCTCTTAGCTCAGTTCAAACCAGTTCTGTACTCTCTGTTCCAGCTTCCTGGCAGGAGGTGGAGACAGCATTGTATAAGGGAGACCAAACCTAGGGGTCGATTAGGATCGCGGACGGACTTGAGTCCGTCCGCGACCCCTGAGGAGGAGGGAACGTCCGCATGGGCTGCGGCGTTCCCTCCGAGCAGATTTGGATGTGACCGCCAGGGTGGCGGTCACAGCCTCTATCTTTAACAATGCGGCGGGTGCAGCTTCAAGCTGCACCCGCCGCAATGTTAAAAATGCATGCATCGCATTTGCATGCACAAAGTGGCAGGCACCGTGCGGTGTTCTGCTGCTTTGTGCACGCAAATGCAGGGGGGTACCTATGGTACCCCCCATGTGCACCCCCACCCCCCTTTCACCCAGGGGGCCCGCAACGGGCCCCCGAAGTGAATCTCTGTATGCTTTTCCACGGCGGAAATGCCGCCGCGGAAAAGCATGACATTCACACCATCCTAATATGGCTGGCGGTATCTGATAGACACCACCAGCCATGTTAGAGCTTTTCCCCCGGCAGTCGGAAGGCGACCGCGGCGGAAAAAGCTGCGGACGGAATCCCAGACCCACCGCCATCCTAATATGGCGATGGGTCTTTTGAGGCTCCGCAGCGGTTTTTCGGCATCCTCCGGGCCGGCGGTGGCTTCCGCCGGCCCGGAGGATGCGGAAAAACCGCTATCATAATCAGCCCCCTATTTAGGTGCAAGGAAATCTCCTACCACTACTTTAAATGCAGGCCAGGTCTAGTTAGTCCAGCCCTGACTCATGCAGAAAAGGCAGGATACACATCAACCCCACCCCAGTGGCCATCTACAGTGAATGCACATCCCCGGCTCCAGCAACTCCAAAGTCAGACAGTCAATCCAAAACTCAGCAGAGGCAAACAGGATGGGTAAGTAGGAAAATGCCCACTTTTCTCAAAGTGGCTTTTTTAAACCTACAATTGAAAAACCATCTTTACTAAAAATGGGTTATTAAATTCTGAGCTCAGAGATCTCAAACTTCATTTCTCCATCTTGTCCCAAAGGGAAGTTGCTCGTAAGATGTTACAAAGTATCTACAATGCTATCCTATGGGACAGATAGCCTTGCAATAGAGAAAAACTAAATACACTGTATTTCACTATCAGGACATGTCACACACCCAGTACATGTCCTACCTTTCACATACACTGCATGGGGGTACCTTGGGCCTACCTTAGGGGTGACTAATATGTACGAAAGTGGAAGGTTAGGGCCTGGCAAGTGGGTGCCATTGCCAGGTCGACATGGCAGTAAAAACTGCGCGCAGACACTGCAGTTGCAGGTCTGAGACACCTTTGAAAGGCTGCGTCTGTGGGTGGCACAATCAGTGCTGAAGGTCCACTAGTAGCACGTGATTTACAGGCCCTTGACACACTGGTGCACATTACTATGGACTTATTTGTAAATCAAATACGCCAATCATGGACACATCAATCAGTAAACACAAATTACATGGAGAGCATATGCACTTTAGAACTGAATAGCAGTGGTAAAGTGCCCAGAGTCCTAAAACCAACAAAAACAGAGTCAAAAATAGGAGGGCAAGACATAAAAAGTCTGGGTATAAAATTGCAGAAAAAACTAGGTCTTCACAGCAGCGCAGCACGAAGACTGGCGCCGCTGCCCTGCGTCAAAAGATTGTAAATAAGGCCCACATTTTGTTTACTGTTTCTTCCTCTCTGCCTATGCAGCATTAATGGTGCAAACCTGATGTGAGGAGGAATATTATTCAAGATGTTTGGCATGGCTAGGGCGAAAGTGTGATTCTGTTTTTTTTATTGGCTTTGAACCTAGCTTTCTAAATAATACAGAGTGCCCCACAATGAAAAACAGCAAGAACAATGGGCCCGATTCACAGAACTAACTTAAGAAAAATCCTAAACGTACTACTTTTGGTATTCACAGAAGTTAGGATTTTGTCTTAAGTTTGTCTTAAGACAGACTTAAGACAGACTTAAGTTAGGATTTAGTCTTAAGACTGTCTTAAGTCTGTCTTAAGACAAACTTAAGACAAAATCCTAGCTTCTGTGAATACCAAAAGTAGTAAGTTTAGGATTTTGTCTTAAGTTAGTTCTCTGAATCGGGCCCTAAGAGTCTTACTTACTTGTGATACTTCACCCTCACGTCTCTTCTCCATCCTCCTTTGATCTCTCCTTCAGCATATATTTTTCATCTTTCTCTATTTTATTTTGCCTTGTTTTAAATCTATCTTTAAGACGATGGACCCGATTCACAAAGCTAAATATATGCATGTATATTTACCTATGTGTATATGTATATATACTACAACGCCTACGTGAAATTCTCCACTTGTTTGCCATGGCCAATTTCTGAGTGGAGCTTTACATCTAGGTGCAGACTTCCAAGGCTCCAAACCCTCAAATGAGGGCATTGAGCATTTTACAATTGTTTTTACCGCCATGCAGTAATTACAAGTAATTTATAATTGCATTTTCCCTTCTGCTGGGGTGGGTGGATATGTCCGCTACTAGGACTGCCACCTCTGCCACAGAGATTGAGTGCTCACTGTGGGAAAATATAAGGACATTATAAATAGATGAGTATTTTAAAAATATTTTTTTAGATAATATTATTGTAAAAGAATGTTAAAAATTAATTTTTAACCACTAAATAATAAAATACAATTTAGAGCATGTTGACTCTTCAAATGAAATGTGCATTAAATAATAAATTAGCTATTATAGTTAGAATGTATTGCTATATTATACATTTATGATACATTCTAAGTTATTAATATATTATATATGTATTATCCATTTTAATATATTAATATATTAATAATTCTTTTAATATTTATTTTAAAACAATAATTTAAAAAATACTTATTTTCACTAACATTCTAATTATATTTAATTTTTCATAACATGGACTAAAAATGATATATGTAGCTAGTCTGAACAATTTCTACATTTACAAACATAAACGTTTCATGACATTTTTTAATTACATTTATTAATAAATTATTAGAATAATGAGATATAATTTGTAACCCTACAGACACACACACACACACACACACACACAGACACACATTGACACATATATTTAATATAAATGGTCAACTAAATACATTTATTTAACATGGGTGAAATGAAATTTCTTTACACTTCTTGCTGTTTTTGTGTTCAATGGAAGTGTGCTGCAATATCAATGGTTGACCGTGCATGGTGTTTGATTGACTGCAAGAGTCGGGTGGAGTACATTTACATCTTTTTTGACACCTTTAGAGCTGTAGTATATTGTGTATTTTGTGAATTGCAATTGTGTTAGTGTTTTGCAGGTGTGTGTTTACATTAGTATGTTACATCCAAACCCCTCCTTAAATTGTCCTAAACCCATTGTGTGCAGTAGTAAGTACTCCGCATTTCACCGCAACTCCGCACTACTACAAAAAGTATATACCTACCTTTGCAAAGATCTCATTCTATGTGGCAGAGAGACACTCACAGAAAAGATAGGTGAGGCAGAGGTCTTCCATCGTAGGCTTGAAAATTGCTTTTTGTGGTAAGTAAGTAGAACTACTTTACAGACTACAGACTTTAGTTTGTGAATTGGGCCCTATGTCTCCCATAACTTCTTAATTGTAATTTGCAGTGATACCCTCTCTTGTGAGAGTAGCACTAAATACAAATGAGTAGTAAACAACCTAAACAAATAAGAGCTAGATGTACAAAAGCATTTTTGCAGTCGCATATGGCCCAATTCCCAGAATCAGCCCATTTGCACCCGCAAAAATGCTCTTTGTATTGGACAATCACCAAATTGTGATTTGGTAACGTGTTACTAAATCATCGTTTGGGTTTGCAAACAAGAACAGAATCGCTATTTGAAAGGAATGTGTTCAGGGTGTCCCTTCCAAATAGGGAATCTGATGGTATCAACTATTGTTTTTTGATCGAAATGAGGTTGTCAAACATTTGCACTTTACCATCAACTCAAAGTTAGTGGTAACCCATTCGCAAATGGGAACGGATCCTCTTGGCCCACTTCCACATTGAGAATGTTTAAAAAAAATACTATCTACTCTTAAAAAACAGAAATGAAACATGTCATTTTTTATTTTTAAACACATCCCATTGTTCTTAAAGAGAAAGGGGCTGCATTTAGAAAAAATTATTCCTTTATTTAAAAGCTATCACAAACATGGTGGTCTGTTCTCTCCAGCAGACTACCAGTGAATTTTAGAGGGTCACAAACTGCGACCAACCTCAAACATATTCATGAAGTAGGTCAAATTGTGACTCACTATGAATCGGTAATTTGCAAAACGGCATATTAGTACATAGATCACTTCACAAATTGCCACACTGGTCGCAGAAATACTTTAAAATTAGTGTACCCAGTGGCAGTTCCTCCATGGGAACGGATGAGCGCCACCCCCACCCCCACACTGCTGCGCAGAAAGATGGAAAAATAAAATGGTAATAAAATTATTTTATTACCATTTTATTTTTCCGGCTTTCTGGCGAACGGAAAGGGCAGGGCAAGGCCAGTGCGTCATTGCTGCTAATTGGCAGCAATGACGAGTGGCACCTTCAGTATGAATTGCACATGTTGGTTTGCCCAGGTACATTATTACGACCAAACATACATGTGCAATTCAACCTCCATGACAGCCGGGTTGGAGAGTGGACACAGGCCTTCAGTGCACTTTGGAGTGCTGAGGCAGCCTGTCTCCAGCCAATCCAGACACTTCTCCCATGCGGCATTAGATCAGTGACTGGATTGGATAAGGACCTGTGGGACGCCGCGTTTAGAGAAGTCTGGACCCGGAGCTGGAGAACACTGTGGACGTGCTGCAGGCTAAGGTAAGTGAAAAGTTTTTCTTCATGTTTAAATGTTTATTTGCCTGTTTTTTTTATTATATTTATGTCGTCGTTTTGATTGTATTGATGTCGACTCACCATTTTTGTGGGTCACCAACTGCCACTGGGTGTACCCAATATCATTTTTTTGGGAATTAAATAGCAATTTGATGCCTCATCAAGCACAATTAATGGACATTGTAAATCATAGTAAAAAGCGGTGTCCATACAAAATGTATTTTAATTTACTATCATTATAATGAGGAAACAGGGTACAGTATTCTGCATATCGAGTTCTTGCTTGGTTTATGCGTTTCAGAATATATATTTATTTCTCATTTTAAATTTAGGAACAACTTCACTGTAGCTTAAATTTGAAAAAACTAGAATGCTACAAATACTTTTTAAATAGTCAGGTACTCAATGTAATGTACTTCAGGTAAGATGGACATAGCAATCAATGTCACTTTAGAACACAATGATAGGACCTCTTTTTCTGCCCCAGACAGTGAATTTCTTTTTGCTGGTAATTTACTATTTTTAACAGCAAGGGACACACGAGCCTTTTTCACCTTGCAGGCAGCTGTTCTGACCGCCTCATTTTACTTACAGCTTGATTGATTTACTAGCACATGATAGAGGTGTGAGGAAGCAATTGTCCGCAGCATAAAAACGACATGATCCTCAATCTATCAGTGGTAGCGCACGCTACCATTCTGTCAGTGTTGCAGAAATTTAACTGCTCTCCATTTTTAAGGAGTGCTGCAGTCCCAGGAGGAGAGGATTCAAGGACAACACGCTGGTGATGCGCGACTCTGCTGAGACAGAGCTGGAGTTGTTTATTGAAAGAGACGGCGGCCATTTTAGATGTTTGGTTCACACGTTGGTTACATTTGTGTCAATAATACGACCCTTGCCTGGTGGAAGGACATCTCGGTGGATAGATCAAAATGGAGGGTTTATTGGTGCGGACGATCAGATTTACGAGGCTCAACGGGGATGGGTCTAATTGGAAATATATCCACACCCTGGCCTTTGTAGGATGAGGCAAGTTTGGTGCATGTCTCCAATGTGCACACACATCTCAGGAAGCAATGACCATGATAAGGGAGAGTAGGGTCTGTATTAATGGCAGTTAATTGAAGCAAATCAGGAAATTATGCCTTCCATGCATGGACAAAATACTAGCAAGTTAGATAAGGTTACGCTATCACAAATGGAAAACAAGACACTACACACAGTGTGTAGTTCAATTCGAATTATGGAGAAGGGAAGACAATAGTATGCCAATCCATGCCAGGGGTGGGCCTAAGAATCTTCAGTTCAAGGGTCCAATTCTGATTCTCAGTCTACTGAAAAGGGAGTCAAAAGTTCAGGGAGAGCTAAGAGGTGGATATAGGACACTACTGCAGCCAGCCAGCTCTTTGAGCAGGAAGTTCTCTTCTAGGAAGTAGGTAGAGGTAGGTAGAGGACACAACTCAAGCTGGCCAGCTCTTGGAGCAGGAAGTTATCTTCACTGGAGGATGTTTGCTTTGCAGTTGTCATGCGTTATGATTTCAGTTATTTTTGAGAGACTTTAGGGATGGGTGACAGATGGGACAAATGTTCGAGTGAGCAGAGAAAGTGGGGGCTGATTAAAAAAAAAGCAAGGTACCAGACTACGGCTGGGATTGAGTGCAGGATAAGGTTGAAAATAGCAGGAAAACCACCCATTTACTTTACATTGTCTGGTGTACAGGCGTACTGAGCTCGTAATAGAATTCTCCATGGTGAATGACTCAGAAGGTTTTGGGGGAAAATGTCATCATGGGAGAAAGAACACAATTTGAAGCTCCAGCTTGGCGTGTAAAATGTTGGAACTAGAATATTGTCACATTTCAGTTTCACTGCTCCAGGAAAAGATTGACATTGGAGAGTAATCAGGCACTGAAGTAAAGGTCAGTGGTGAGTCAGTGTAGATCAACAGTTTGAGTATTGCAGATACCAAAAAGTTGGAGGAACGCATATGCATTTCATAGATATTTTGCAACAATTTGCAATGCATAGGCTCTTCAACTTTCTTGATATCTTTTTGACCTTCTATGTCATCAAGGGCCAGATGTATCAAAGGCTTTTACCCATTCTGTGTCTATGGGAGAATGTGTTCATACACATGGCCCCAAGTATCCAGAATATTGGGTTAAATTAGTTTGACATTTTAAAATAGTGGGGAGTCATGTGTAGATTAGGGACATGACATGAAGGAAGGTTGGGGGACCTCACATAATGGTGCATCGACTTTCTTACTGAAAAACTTCCCCATTGATTGTACCTTGTAAATTTGAATTTTATACTGAGAATTAGTACATGTTCATTTATAACTTTCTAATTGTATCCCTTGGAAAATGAAGTGTAATCCATTGAAAATAATAAATTGTAGTGATACTGTGAAAAATATCACTTCTTTTTGACAAAGATATGCTACAAAATGTAAATCCATCAAAACGCCGTAAACTAAACACATTTTCACTGTAACACTAAACAAATGCAATGCTAGAGGATAACCCTTAATCCCTAACCCTTAAACCCCAAATCATTTACTCTATAACCACACCTTTAACACTATACCTGGAACCCTTAACCTTATAGCCTAAACCTGTAACTCTCCACTCTTCACCCTGTGCACTACACCCTTAACCTGTACCCCAAAAATATCCACTTAACTGCACACTCTCAAACACTACAACCATAACCCCTTATTTTCCCCATCCCCTTTTCCTCGTACCCTTAACCCTGTACTTCCAACCCCAGGCCCTTAACCCCTATCCACATACCCCTAGTACCTCTGACCCTTAAACCCTCCATTCCTATATCCCTCAATCACTTAAACTCTAACTTCGGAATTTCCATGACCTCGATACTCTTACTCATTTATAGTTAACCCTATGTCCCTAGCCCTTATACACCCAGTCCCTACACCCATGTTAAATTTGAACTCCATACCCCAAATCTCTAACCCTATACATTTAGAAACATTACCTGTATCCCTTTCCCCCGTACCCTTAACCCATGTAACCGAACCCTTAACTTCTCACCCTTATGTCTTATACTTTATTCCTTAAATCCTTAACCATCTACTACTATACCCTTAACTCTTTGCCCCTAGCCTCATACCCATAACCCCAATAACCTATCAACTTAGCCCCCTTCACACTGTATGTGCTTCAGTGCATTTTAGGAAAAACACTTTTGGAAGTGTCCCTTTGGTGCTATTTTTAAAAGCATTGTTTTTGCAATGCTGAGGGACTACCCTCCTACCTCCCGTTCACTTGGTGCGAGCAGTGACTCCTTTATGATACTTGCCCTTTTTGTCCTACCTTCGTCCTTTCACTTAACCTCCACCACCTGCACCTGCTTTGGTTAGCTAACAGGAAGCCCGAGTTAAGCAGAGGTGAAGTAGAGAGCACAATGGTGACATAAAGGAAGAAATACTGAGAGTAGCAGGGCACCTCAAATCAATCCGATATCTGGGTAAAATGTCAATCCGCTGTCTCTCTCTCTCTCTCTCTCTCTCTCTCTCTCTCTCTCTCTCTCTCTCCCATTCGCTGTCTTCCTCTCTCTCACTCTTCCTCTCTCTCTCTCTCTCTCTGTCTCTCTCTCTTCCTATCTATCCCTATCTTTCTTTCTATCTCTCTCTCCCTCTCTCTCTCTCTCTCTCTTTCTTTCTCTCCCTCTCTCCCTCTCTCTCTTTCTCTCTCTCTCTCTCTCTTTCTCTCTCTCTCTCTCTTTTCATCTCTATCCCCTCTCACTCTCTCTCTCTCTCTCCTTCTCTTCCTCTCTCTCCCTCTCTTTCTCCCTTTCTCTTCCTCTCTTTCTCTCTCTCTCTTTCTCTCCCCCTCTCGTTTTCTCTCTCTTTCTCTCTCTCGCTCTCTCCCTCCCTCTCGATCTCTTTCACCCTCACCTTCTATTTCTCTCTGTCTCTTCTTCTCTCTCTCCCCCTCTTTCTCTCTCTTCCTCTCTTTTTGCTTCTCTCTCTTCCTAACTCTCTCCCTCTCTTTCTCTCTCTCTCTCTCTCTCTTTCTATCTTCCTCTCTCTCTCCCCTTCTCTTACTCTCTCTTGCTATTTTCTCCCACATTTACCTTATTGCACAAGTGCACAGTCTCCTATAGGACTAGCACAGTGTTGCTATTAATGGTGAAGTGGGAGCAGTAGCTCTCTGGCCAGAGGCCTGCGTAGCCTGATGATCTCTGATTATTAATATATTTTGCTACTAAACAGAAATCAGGGACCTCATTTTCCTTGCAATCACTAGGGCCTGTGGCACCTTTGCTAAACTGCTGAGGAACAAGCTCAAACTTGACGCTTCGTGGACAGACGTCCAGGAGTTGGAGGGCAGAGATGAACGCACGGAGAACACTCAGGAAGTTACTTGCAAGGACAATGTTCTCCCTCATTGCCTGTTGCTGACAGTGAAACTCTACCAGCAGCCTCGCCATCTGCAAGCATTCAGGTAGGCTCTGCCCTTCGTGCCTGCCTGCGCATACAGTCAAATAAAATACAAGGCATGTTGCACAATCTGCTGCCGACGCATGACTGCCTCGTCTTTGCCTTTTCCCTGAAGCAATTTCATTTCTCATTTCAGAATACAGAAGTCGAATAAAGCAGAAATGTGTCAGCCACCAACTTGATTTTATCAGAGATTGAAATCTTAATACAAACAGTAAAAAAAAGTCATCCAACTATATAGTTACACGTACCACCGTTCCTTCTGCCTCTGTAGCTGAGAAACCTTCCCTGTTGACAAACAGCGTTTTCTCTTTATTTGCTTAAAAGTTATGGGAAGCCTTTGATGAGTCTGTACACTATATATTCAAATATACAGGAACCTGTGCATAAGACACGTGACCAAAAAGATGGCTGAAGTTCTGAAGAACAAAATAAAAAGTGATGGTAGGAATGCTCAAAATAATCTCAGCCACTAGCAATGACCCGGGTGCGCCTCCCAGAGCAAGCTTTTCACCACCTATGCTGATTTAGACAGAGACAAGCCAAATGTAAATCATTCATATTTGCTCCAAACTCAAAAGTCCAGACAGAATTGCCAGGTATATCCCCTCCAGACAAGCGAGGCCTCGTCAGTGAGGTACAGCCTGAGTCCTCAGGCCACAGTGCGCATGACCTCCATTTTGGGGTATACTCATTGCCTATGGCATCTTCTACAACAAATTTCAAAGTGATGGGAGGAATGCTTGAAATAACCTCAGACGCTGGTGTTCATTCAGGCCTCATTCTGCACCATTGTTTTACACCCACTGTGACACTGTAGAGACCAGCCGCATACAAATTACAAAGTTGTGGAAGGAATGCTTGAATTAATTTTAGCCGCTAGTGATCACATGGGCTGTATTCCAGACCATAGTTCTTCACCCACTGGGCACTCGTGAAAGAGAGCAGCCATATATATTCATCAGCCTAGGTCCTGGTCCAATAGGAACAGCCCACCCCAAACTGCCGGGTCAGGTCCCCTCCAGGGACATTATAAGGATTTTAGGGGCCCTGGGCAAAACATATTTTTGGAGCCCCTGTTTGGAAAATCATTAAATGTATGATTCCATTTCAGCTCCCTCGTGCCCTCATGGCCAGGTCACTGACAGTACAAAGGAACACTTGTCCGGTTTCTAAATGTGTTTGCATCTAACATTCACGAATAGTGACGTGTTTTTAACATTGTAACACAGCAGCAGCTCACTAATATTACTGCAAATATTCTCGGTGACACCCTCTCATTCCTCATATGTGAGGTCCTATTGTGATCTAAAAATATATTTTTTATGGACTTTGCGTGAAAAATAAACACAACATTTCTTTGCAAAATGTCTGTAATAGACCCTCACACATCACCCACATTAAAAATAAATTAAAGGAAAATGGTATTTAAAATATTCTGTTTAAGAATTATTCACGTTCATCGGGGCAACACTCTGCAGAACAGAGCTTGCTCTATCAGGGCCCCCCTGAAAGTCTGGGGCCTTGGGCTAGAGCTCACTTTGCCTATGACTTAACCGCTTAACCGTGGCAGCAATTCCGCCGCGATGCGGCAGTTTAAAGGAGTGGGCAGGGCCGTGTCGGCCACGGAGGTGCGCAGCACTACGGAGGTAGTGCTGGTGACGGCCGTTGGCCGATGCACGCATGGAAGCGGTTAAAATATCTCTGGTCCCTCCCAGGAAAGAACACAAGCAACTCCAGACTAGTTTGTACCTACTAAGGCCTTGTCAGTGAGGCATAGCTTGACTCCTGTGGCACAGTGACCATGGGGTCACGCCAGAGCATACCTGTCGCACTTAAGGTGTCTGGTACAACAAAGTTAAGAAAGTACTGCTTAAATTAACTTCAGAGTGAGTCGTTCACTAAGGACTGTATCCAGACCATTGTTTTGGACAGATAAAAGTGCTTTGTTGATACATGCCTTTGCAGACAGCCTAGCACACAAATTACTGTTGGAGTTTCGGAAAGCGTATGCGTTGAAAATGCTTTTGAATGTCCAACAATGCTAATCGGTACCAAGCACCTACTTACAAAAGTATGTATCCTTATTGTGTCAGTGCTGAATACTTGTACATTTGAAATGAATTCAAAATGAACATAGACACTGTTTTCTTTAATAGGCAAGGTCATTTGTCTGTCATCACTGTGTTTAATACCCATGTGACACATGAATAGGAGGCCTTGAAAGAAGCTCCAGTGTGAACTATCCTATTCGTTCACCATGAGCTGTTATCCAAAGCCTGGGCATAACATGATGGCATTGTTCATTTGTGATTGAATTGCCATTTCCATAAATAGTGCATATTTCCTTGCCTACCTCTGCCCAGTTCGGCAGAGCAAATGGCTGACGTAAATCTCAGAAAATAGTGACATAGATAACCTGTGGGAGCACAGTTAGCCTCTTTACCAACTGCATTTTGTAGTTCATTTAGTAGTGCTACAATAGTTTTAACAAGATGCAAAATGCTGTTCCCAAAACTAGGCACAAATAGAATAGGCACCTGCATCAACCTTTTTTCAAACACAAACGGTGCAATTCACAAAAATTGGTCGTTTGCGCCCGCAAAAAGGGCTTTTGCGATGCATCAAAGTGTAAGGCACTCGCAATTTAAGAAATCTCAATTTATTGCCACGTCCTAAATTGCGATTGCATTTAAGAAATCCCAATTTGCGATTCCTTAAATTCAATGCAATAACCACTTTTAAATAGCGATTTCTCGATTTGGGGCCGCAAATTACCGAGCATTTGAACTGGTCGGTACTTTGCAAAAATTTTGAAATATGCACTAAAGTGCAGTTTTCAAAGTTTCATGGGCCTGCAGGCCCATCGGAATGAATGGGGAGCCATTCCTTAATTGCGACTCGCAATTTGCGAGTCACAATTAAGGAATGTTTAGGAATTGCTATTTTTATAGCAATTCCTACATGCATAGGCTCTTGCAAGTCCTTAATTGCGATTCCTTAATAATCGCAATTAAGGACTCACAAAATCATACCTTGATGCATGTGACCCAGAGTCTTTCACCTCCACCTCTCCTGATCTTTTCTATGAGGACAGCTCTGTCCCAATTTAAGAAATCTCTGCCCACTTACGCCTATGTTTTAGTAGTAAATGTGAAGGGAGAACGTGGAGTGGTTGGCAACAGAAAGAATTCCTACTACTAAATGAGATCAGTTTAGGTAGGAGTAAGCGAGGTTTAGGCTAGGGTCAAAGAGAGGTGTAGGAAGGAAGGAACGCGTATCCACCCATAAAAGAGTAAGAATAAGGAGTTATAAGAATTACTTGGGTGGCATGTATTAGTCATTTTTTATGTATATTAAATGAATAAACAACTGTTGTGCTCCTTTCTAAATTATACAGACAACACCACCGTGTGGCAGACTGTAATAAATGCCGGTGCTCACAATTAAGTGCCAGTGCCTAGCACCAGAAACCACCGACTCAAATTAGGCATTGAGTGCAAGTTAAGATTCATTTGCGACCCTTTCTGGTGAACAGCCCCTTTTCAGGTTTTGTGTTGTCGTTATCGTTGTCTCTATTTTGGCAGCTTTCTTATCACTCAAAGTCTCGCAGATGATGTCCAGGATTCTGCATAAGGCACAGGTCAGAGCATTTCTTTCATCATCCTGGAAAATACATATCAATCATCCGGTGTCAGCAAATATATCTTCAAGGAATTAATAATAGTGAAAGCAACACAAATGTGAACACAAGCAACAAAGTAAAAAAAATAAGCATTTGCAATGCAATAGGTCTCGCATTTACGCAAGTTTAAGCCATTGACATTGTCAATTACAATGCCTTTTATTTATGTTAACAAAAACAAAATAAAAGGCATTGTTATTTGCAATGTCAATAGCTCAAACTCGTGTAAATGCGAGACTTATTGCATTGCAAATGCTTGTTATTTAAGACGCTGAGGCAAGTTTTATCCCACCTCAATGTTTACAATATGAATATGCAATATTATTAAATACCTCCCTTTTATTTCTGCAAGTTAATATTTTTTCTGTACTCAGCTTCACAGTCTACAGTCTCCCAACCAACTTGATGAATCTGGAGACACCAAGAGTGGACAGTGGTTTTCCTGGTGATGGCCATCTGCATGGACTTTGTTTTGTTTGCGTTTCTGGACCGACTAAACGCACTTTCCAACCCAATGAAGAGGAAATTGTGGGCTTGGAGAGGTTCTATATATAACCTTTTAATGAAGCACCTGTTATCTACAGTCACAGTCCAGCACCAGTGTATTCTGGGTATTGTAGTTCTTAGTGTTATGTTTGGTTACTATCTAGCTGATATGTGATTAAACAGCAAAAAGGACAGCGCAATAGTCTTTAGTAAAATTAGGACATTCCAGTAACAATCTTAAAAATCTACATTTCCCCTGGCCCCGATGCATACAGCATCCTTAAACATGACGGCAAGAAAATCTCTTTCCCATCGGAACTTGGATTCGGAGTACACCTCCTCAGGTAGACACCACTTTCAGTTTCTTTTCGACTTTCACAACGACAAATTTGAGGTAGCAAGCCTGAAAGTGTCTGGCTACTTCTTGATGACGCTGATGGCATATGTGGATATCTCTACGTGTGGTGTACACGTGGGAATAGTCACTTTGAAGTAATTGACAAACGATTGTCTCAGTCAATCGTGGCGTTAGCTTTTACCGCATACTTTTACAGAATGTTACTGTGTCACAATAACACAGATGATAGCTCAATGAGTTAAGCACTCACTGCTGTGAGTAAAACTGCATGTCACCCGTTTGACTAGCCCAGAGGGCTGACTCAGCATTTTTTTCTTGCCACCAAGATAATAAACTGAGTGCCAGTGATTCGGGAAGAGTAACATCTATTACTTTACAGAGCTAAGGAACAGCAAAAATGAAGGCATCAGCAGGTACATTTCTGAATCGGGTTATTATTCATTACTTATTCAAAAAGGCGCCTGAGGCCTTCCGTGGGAGGCCAGCAGTGATCTGAATATGGAGTCGCACCTTTAATGCTGGCTGAGCAGTAACGCAAGGAGCCCTCGTCTCCCCGGGAAAGCTATGGCTTCCGCGCCGCGTGATTACCTCACTCGCAGCTGATTTTATTCCTGCCTTCACGCGCTCCCTGGAGATTATCAAGGAAATCTTGTGCGTAAAGCAGCCCGGGGATGGCCTGCAAGTTGTTCCTGGCAACCAAAGAAAGAGGAATAGAACACGTAAAATATTGCAAAGAGGCAGTAACAGAGCAAACTGCAATTTCCAAAATACTCAGAAAATGTCTAGACATGTTGGAGACCAGGGCTAAAGTCTTAACACGAAGCTCACAGCCCCGTCTCAGGTGGCAGGGAATGTCAAAATAGAAAGCAGGCGCAGCTCTAAATCGTGGCGGGGAGGAGACCTGAAAGGGCGAGGGCTGGCCGCGCATGCGCGTTGCAGGTTACTTTTGAGTGCCCTGCAGCTCGCACGTGCGGCCGGTGTAGGCAGCGCCTGTCCCCTTCCGGGGCTCTCGTGATGAAGAGGGAGCCCCGGCACCAAAGAGGAAGTGAAGTGCGGGAGCTGAAGTCCCGGGTGAGCAGCAGATAGCAGTGATGGGCTCCTATGCCTAAGGAGGAAGCCCCGCATCGTGCTGCCAGATATTTGGAGGAGCTGGGGTGCTCCAGTACCGCGCCGCAGCCAGCCGCCTCACCGGGTGAGTTTGCATGTTTCCTCTTGGCGGGGGGTGGGGGGCTTGGTCGTGCAAAGGAGCAGTTTGGTGCACGTTGATGGGCCGTGAAGCCCACGGCGGAGGGGGGAGGGAAAGTGAAAGTAACTGCATGAGGCTTGCAAGGGAGACAGGAGATGGGCACAGCGCGTGAGTGTACGTAGTGAACGCGTGTGTTCACAGATCCAGTCCGACCTGCAGCCTGCCCGTGCCCATCTCCTGTCTCCCTTGAAAGCCCTTGAAAGCCTGGTCGACGACAATAGGTCTCGCTGGCGACAGCGCTTCGCGCAACATCGCCAGGTGTGAGACCTAAAAACCTCTGAAACAACAAGTCAAGCAGTAAAATGCAGCAGGCAAACCTTGTTATTAGGCAATAAACATTGTACTTAAAAAAAATAAAACTTGTCAAATATCGTATGAAGCTTCATAGACTGGCTTTAACAAATGATTGAAACCCTATATGGAATCAGGTGTGGATATAACATCCTTGCGGTAAACTGTGAGGATTTCTGTGTTAATACTACTCTCAACGGTATCCCAAACTTGTCCTTGTAATGGCTCGATTTTCTTTTAGTAACCAAGCTTTGTCAGCACTGTGAACCCTCCGCCTCTATTTCCCTATGACTATGTTGGACTTGATTATAATTGGCTGACAAGGGTGCAGATGTATCAACATACCCTTTTGCGATTTCTTAATAGCGATTTTTAAGGAATCGCTATTTAGAAATCGCAAAATGGTATGTATGTAGCAATTCACAATTTTTTAGCGATTTCTTAAAATTCCTTAATTGCGATTAGCAAATTGCTAATTGCAATTAAGGAATAATTTCCCATTCATTTCTATGGGCCAGGAGGCCCATAGGAATGAAAGTGAAATTATTCTCAATTTGCGATTCGCAATTTGCTAATCGCAAATTGAGAATTATTTCAAGGGTGCAGGGGTGTCTTAAGAACACCCTGCTGCACCCCTGAAAATGACATGTGTGCGCATATGGCGCACATACATGCCCACATGCCACCTTTACAAATTGCATTAAGTGCATTTTTAAAAGAAATCGCAAATTACCACCAACAACAAATTGGTGGTAATTTGCGATTTCTTAGCCTAAATTTGCAATTCTTAATTGGTTGATACATTGCATTTAAGAAATCGCAATTTGCGATTTCTTACATGCTTACGCAAAATTAAGGAATCGCAATATTTACGATTCCTTAATATTGCGAGGCATTTTTCTTCATACATACCATTTCACTATTTTTTAATCGTAAACGCTGTTTTTTAGCGAATCGCAGCGTTTGCGACTAAAAAATAGCTTGATACATCTGTTACCAGGGCCAGACTGGGAACACAAACCAGCCCTGGAATTCAGCTGGACTGGCCTCGGGGTGGGGAGGGTGCTAGTGAGAAGCACTGCTGCCGCTTTAGCACTGCTGCTGGCCGCTTCAGTTCTGCTGCTGTTATTGTTGCAGGGGGGCGATATTGCAGCACTGCTGCAAAGTTGGCCCCCTAGTAACAAAACCAGCCACCACCACTCAAAAACCGCCACCCCCACTTCCGGCCCACTGAGGAAACACCCGGTGTCCACTATGGCCAGTCGGGCCCTGCCTGTTGCGTGCTGTAGGGGAAGCATCTGTGGTCAGAAACACAACTTGGTCACTTCTCATGGGTGTCCAAACCCTGCAGCAGCATAGGGGGAGCAGACAATTTTCCATCGGGACAAACTCAAGACTTCTCTGACACCTCACCTCACAACCAGACCCCACATCTCACCTCTACTGCTGACTGTTTCCTCCTGCTCTAATCAGGGGAAGTTTTTCAGTGGTATTGGGAATAACGCGCTGAAAAGGGCTTAGTATTACCAGGTCCTTTCAGTTATGAGCCATTCTAGATAAAAAGTTACGACTGCCAGGATTTAATGCAAAGATATAGTCCAAAATCAGAGATTCCGGGACCCGATTGTTTGCGACCAGCAAAAGGCAGAATGCGACTCAGAAACTTGTTACCGAATCGTATTTTGCTTTTGCGATTCGGCATCAGGAAGGGGTGTGTTTAGGGCGTCCCTTCCCGATACCAAATAGCACTGGTCTGTAGGAATGTTTTGCGTCCGGGAATGCATTTGCAAAACATTTGCAGCTACCATCAACTTCAAGTTGGTGGTAACCTATTCACAAACGGGAAGGGGTACACTCATAATGATGGCCTTGAAGTAGTCACTTTGGCAAAAACAAACCACAGAAGAAGGAATCGGTGAGCACAAGCAGACTTTACACCTAGACTTTGGAGAAGAAAGCACCAATGTGCTAAAGACAATTCATGAACCAAGATGTGCAAATTGCACACTACCTTATTTACCAATTGTCCTCCATTTTTCAATGTGACTGACCTAACAATCAGCAACAACGCATAATGGGTATCCGTAGGAGTATGCAAAGCCTCCTGGTTTATTAATATTAACGTGGGAGGGCAACAGATGATCGCCCCCATGATTACAATCCCCACAAGGGAATAATTTTGAATTTAAAAGCAGACTGTAACTTAAGTAGGTAGGTGCTGCTTTAAAATATGTTGACATGGAGTTGAGACACTGGAAAGAGCATGCACTGGGCCTGTGATCACAGGCTGATCCATCTGATGCCGCTTAACAGGATTCCCGACCAGATAGCTTGTCCTTTGCAAATCATTTGCCACCCAACCCAACTGATCAAGTATTTGCAACAATACATACCACATTGATTTCCATGTAGGAGAAAATGCTGCTTTCTATATCACTCCTATTTGAGATAGCAATGGGCCACAAAATACTTTGTGTGAGTCGGCTAGACTTTTTTGACTCGCAAAAACTGATTCTGTACATTTGAAAACATTCTTCTGTGCTTACAAAGCCTATATGTTGTGATTCACCAGAATTGCACGTGCAAAAGTGTTTTGTATTTGAAGATCCAAGGGGCATATTTACACGCCCGATCACACCGGAGCGTAGCAGCATTCCCCATATATACAAGGTGACAGTAAGCCAATGAACGTGGCTTAACCCCACCTTGTAAATATGACCCTTTCCGAGTGCAATGGGTTTTGCAGGGGGCATTCCACCGTAACACCCATTGCGTTTTGATACTGCCCCAGTTTTTCAAGGCTAGGGCAGCACCAAAAACTAAGGCCAGGGAATAACAGCTCTTGGAATAGTGATACGAGGAGAAAATATTAATTTCTTCTTGCTTTTTGCTCTTTCTATGTGTGTTGCACAGCACACACAGAGCAAATCACCATTATTGATTGTTTAAGTGCAGGAAGGTGCTCCTTCATGCCCATAAACAAACACCCCTGCAGTTCAGGCACCCTTGCAACATGGTGGCAGGGTACCTGCGCTGGCACTAGGCTGCTTTTTTAGCGCCAGTGCTAGCGAAAACACAGGTGTGCACCGTATTTTTGTAAATACGGCGCATCCCTGCATTTTCAAAATGTCAGAGCACAGCATTGTCAAATTTGGCATAACACCGCTCTCCAGCATTTTCTTGTACATATGTCCCAAAGTGTTTCAATACTTCTGAAATGAAATTTATTTCTTGCTCTACATTTTAATGTTTTAGGTACTGGGGATATTGGTGATTTCAAGGATTCTTACTTCATTGTGATTATAGGGCACATATGTGCAAAGCAACTTCAGTTTCAAAGGATTTTTCGTAGCACACAACTCAGGATTCTTACAGGCACAGCTAAAATGCAACCAAACAAAGCACTTTGCAGCGGCAAATTCCACAGGGGAAACACTTGTAATCCACAGAAGCTTGGATTTTATATACCCAAAATCTCATCCTAAGAGCTTCCAAATAAAATCCATGTTGCATTACAATCAGGGGCGGAGCGTCACCCCACTGAGGATTGTGACTGCCTTACGGGAGCCTGTGTGCTGCCTGCTTCTTCCGGGCTTGGAGTCATGAAGAGAAGCAGAGAGACAATGAGTAGAGACTGCAGGAGAGGTACGTGTAATTTTAAATATTTTTCAACCCCCCCCCGGCCCACCACCCCATTCCCTACTAGCCACCACTGATTACAACATACAAATGCTGCATCTCAAGCTCACTGGCCATGTAAGTGCTTCTGTCCCAGGACCACTGAAGTATCTGTCTGCTAGCAAATATCCCCAGGGCACACTGTGCCTCTGAGCCAAACCACATGTTCTGCTTTCCTTATTCCAGATTCAAGACTACTTAATGAACAATATTCATCATCTGGAAGAGTGTTCCCTAGGCATTTACCTCTGGGGAATTCAAAACAGATTTCAGTATCTGCGCATATTCAATTATTTATTTGCTTTCTTACAGTGCTTAATTTGTAAAAGAATAAGTGCCAGGTCCAAAGTTTTGCTCAGAAGCCCGTATCTGGTACTGTTAAATGTCAGGATTGCAGATACAAGGACTTCCTAGTCGTGATTTCACCTTATGCCTGTTTCATTCACCAGCAGGCACTCCTGGCCCCTTTATTTCACCCTTGCAGGTTTTTTAATGTCTTGATTTCTCCCTGTGCCACAGTGTTTCCATCTTCCTCTTCCTACTTCCTTTTACCATATGTTTTTCTCTCTCCTGCCCTGGGTCAAATTCTGATAAGCAAAGTTAAGTGCCTGTCCCTAAAGATAACTGCCGGTGAGACCCACCTGCCACCACTAACTCAAATTAAGCACAACTTTCTTAAATCAGAACAGGAACATGCTTCCATTCCACTCACAGACCAAAATGCTCCCCATATTCTCCAAAGGAAATGCAACCAGATCCTGACAGACTTTCCAGGTGAACATCGACAGCAGGCATTCTTAGGCACTTTCTGGGGTGACATTTGAATGTACATCTTGAAGTGTTCGTTTCCTTTCTAATCACATACCTTGCTGGTATTTTTTGACAGTGTGACTTCATTCTTGTGTCAGTTGAGTGATAATGCAAGGAAACAAATCCAAAATGGCGCTTGGCAGTATGAATATATATACTGTAGCCACGTTTGTGTCCTAGATACAAAGATACATGTCTGATTCCTACTGCTATCTGGGAGCAGAATCTGTAGTCTCATAACATCACAGTTTTTTAAAGCTCCCAAGGGAGAAACACCCATAACAACGCGGTCAGAACACCGCAATACCTTTACATTGTTGCTTTTACATCAAAAGTCGTTACCGCTACATGCACTGGAAGGTGCTCTAGACTAAGGAATAGTGTGATTTACTATTCCAACACCTTCCCTACTGTACTGTACGTAGGCTGGAGTTGGAATAGTAAATCATACTATTCCAAAGCCCAGCGCCCTACAGTGCGTAACGACTCGCGTTGTAAAAACAGCGATGTAATGTACTGCGAACAAAATGATCGCGTTGTTACATCATACATCCTCACAAGGGCAGTGCAGGGTAGCAACAGGACTGCCATTTCCCATGCTGCCACTCGCACTAACTGCGCTGCGACACAATATACCTGGGACCCGAAGAGACCCAGCGCCCCGGCCCCTATGACAGAGCGACTCAAAGACAGCTCCCACCTTGATGTTACAATTCTCTGGCAACCCTTCGGCAACCCCTCACCCCACTGTTGACCCTGCTGTCCATTTTCCACTCACCAAAATTGTTATTCACGGGGTGGCACTGCTTGAAACTTGCTCTACCTGGATTTCTGGTATTCCACTGCGGCCAGGAGGGATTTAGCCATCTCTCAGATGTAGATGGGTGAACTTGTGAATCTTTAGTTAACCAAAGTGATAGACACATTTTTGGAATACATGCAACTTCACTGACATAGTTCCTTTGCCCGCCAAATTGCACCAGGAGCTGATGTCAGCATTCTGATAATCTATTTTTAGGCTCCCTTGCCAAATGGAATGAGTGCGACTAAAATGTCACAGAGAATGGCTTCCTGTCAGATAGCCTCGCCCCAGTGAGCCCCCTTGGTGGTGAGGAGGCGTGCCCCATGGACGCAGACAACTTGCAACACACCTGTTGGTTGCCAAATTGACCACATGCAGATGATAAGGCTGGTGTGGGTGCTCCTTAAAATCACCATTGGAACAGGAATGGCTTTCAGCAAGAAGGAGGTACTGAACTAGAAGGAAGCTTTCAAAGGAATTCTGGCCAGGTTCTCACCGCTGGTGTAGATGACAGACATAGGCATGAACAAAAACGAAATGTCCTGTATTGTGTTTCTTTCTTATAGCAGAGAATTAGATATAAGCATGGAATAGGACTAGTGCATGTATTAGGACTTAAAAATATACTCTTCCCCAACTTGGCTAATAAATGGATGTGAGTTTTGCAACAGACTCTACTGTTGAGCCCTTCCATTACAGCTTTGCTGGAGCAACTGTGAAGCCCTCAGCTTGCCCTCCACTGACCCAACCCTCAAGCTCTGAGGGATTGTATTATATTGTACTACATTCTAGCTGCATTTATATAGTTCTTTGTACTCCTGAATATGCATCCAGGAACAATAGCAGACAGATAGAATGGGTGAGAGGGCACACTCCTGTAGAACAGTGCATGGGACCATGCTTCTAGTGAACTCGTCCACCCAAGTCTGAAGTGATGACTACTGTTATGAAGGAATGATTGAGTACAATCTAGAGGAATCCCTATGCTTGCTAAATATTTCATCAATATTTTGATTACATTTTCATGACTGATCATGTTACAGGCCACCAATAGCAGCTTTGAGAGTGTCTTTATCCATGGTAATAAAAAGGTCCTGTCTTAAAGGGTAAAGATATTTCTGTTCCCTTCCACTGTCAAAAACGTAATTGTCAACTTTCTGGGACATTGTCACTTTCCATTTATATCCAAAGTAGCTTAGACACTTCCTATTGAAAGATTTTTCTGTTATGAAAGATTCTAAAAAAAATTCAGTGCTTTGAGACCATGGGCCAGATATACAAATTATTTTTCCTGTCGCAAACAGCCCAATTTGCAGAATAGGGACACTTGCGACCAGAAAAATGCCTTTTTCTGATGTGCAAATTCAGTACTTGGAAGGTGCGTGCTTTGGGCATTTCTTCCAAATATTGAATCGGTATCGTATGAATTACTGTTTTGCGACTGAATTCCGGTCACAAAGCAATAATACTTTACCACCATTTTAAGGGCCAGGTGTACGAAATTATGGGTTTGTGATTTCCTAACAGCCAATTTTCGTTATTTTTTATTAGGAAATCACAAAATGTGATGTACTGCAGTGTGTTTAACACTGTTTGCATTGCCCAAATGGGTTGCAAGGGACCTGCTACATCAATATTCATCAGGTAGGTCGCAATTTGCGACCCATTGGGAATGGCCTTCACTCACAGGGATGGTGGTGTGCTGTGGATCAGCAGACCCACCATGTCGGTGATTGGTTTTTACATAAAGCAATTTTTTGTAATACAGCCTGTTTGCTTTAAAGGAAAATGGGATGCATTTCAAAAATAAAAATTAAATGCTACCTTTTCATTTTCTAAGAGTAGGCAGTGTCCTGTGGGACTACTGCCTGCTCTTAAAAAATGTTGGCGCCCACAGTCTCAAAGGGGAAATTGTCCCTTGGGGACCCCTTCCTGTTTGTGAATGGGTTACCACCTTCTTCACTGAGTCAGTCAGTCAGTCAGTCAGTCAAATCACTTTATTTGATTAATTAAAATCATAAAAGTACAGTACACATTGCACAATATAATAAAATCATGTAACCCAATAAGACATATAAGAGATTTTTAAAGGAATTAATACAGCAGGATTAATTTCCTGATGCAAAAGAGCTTAAAACACAATTAAGAATAATTTCATAAAAAATAAAGCAGTGGATATACTATAAGGCCATACAGATTTTAACATAGGGATCCTTTTTTTATTAAGACGAACCGCTGCTACTAGAAAACTGGCATTGTTAAAAATCTCCCAAGGATCGTTAAGCAGTTGCAGATAAAGTAAGGCAGGTCTAACCTGTAAGAAACCCGTCTTTCCCCATAACAGAGGAACTAAAAATTTCCTACGAATCTCACTATAATAGTCACAAAACATTAGGAGCTGCATTGTGTTCTGTGCTGAAAAATGATCACAAGAACATGGGCCTGTATCTTCTAGTTTGTAGAAGCCTTGCAGATTACCTAAGGAGAAATGGATTAAGTTAAAATGGGACCTAGTTAAAAGCCAATGATGAAAGGGCTTGGTAACAATTCTTAGGTAGGGCTCCATCAATGGGGAGGTTTTTAACAGAAAGTGAGCCCTAACTGAGGGTTTCAATAACTCCTTCTCCTCACGCTCCATCCTCAATAGATTCAAAAGTTGACATTTAACCCATTTAACAGGCTCTTTTTGGATCCTATCCGGGTAATCAAAAATATCTGGGCACCCCAATTTAAAAAACATATGCTTGACGTACTACAGCCACGGGATACTACTTGCTTTCTCCAGGGTAACACAGTACCGAATGATCTGATGATTTAGGGGCCAACCTCATCGAGCCTGACACATATCCGAGCCCCAATTCCTGATGAATAACAAAAGTTGGGGTTGATTGGGGGACCGACAAAAGGGTACGCAGAGAATTATTTTCAGCTATCTGCACCCCTTCCAAGTGCTTGTAGCACCAGATGTCAGAGCCATAGAGAGCAATTACCAAGCATTTAGATTTATAAATATTAAGCATGGCTTCGAAAGGCCCAGTCCCCAGATGCTGTGCGAACCCTTCAATAGCAGCAGATGATCTTACCACTGCATTTCTTTTGATTTTCTGTTGGGGGACCCAGGAACCTCTCTCATCAAATAGATCTCCCGATAGGTAAAAGAAGACACCATAGACACCTCAGCTCCATTGCAATAAAAGGATTATATTTTTCTATTTCTTCGACCCATAGACATAACATGGGTAAAATATGAATGCTTTGTGACCGCATTATGGTTTCATAGCATTCATACATGCCCCTGCAACTCGCTATTAGGAAGGGACGGTTTCATAGCATTCATACATGCCCCTGCGACTCGCTATTAGGAAGGGACGTCTTCAAAAGGCCCCTTCCAATTCTGACTCGCAAACTCTATTTTGCAAGTTGTAATAGGTTACTGACTTGCAAAATAGGATTTGTACATAGAGAAAGGCTTTTTGCGGTTGCAAACAGCCAGATTCTACTAAACGGCACATTTACGAGCTCAAAAAAGCTATGTACATCTGACCCTAAAAGTGGCAGTAACCCATTCACAAATGGGAATGGGTCCCCTTGGGACCCCTCCTCCTTTGAGAATGTTGAAAAAAACATTTTTTAAAGCAGGCATTGCCTACTCTTAAAACTTGAAACTAAAGCATTTCATTTTTTTCCTTTTAACCACATCCTGTTTTGCTTTAACCGCATGCGTGCGGGCGGAATTCCGCCCTTACGCTGAGATTTTTCAAAGCGCATGTTACGTGACGAGCTGGGCTCGTCATCAGCGTGCGAGGAGGCTACCTGATGACGAGCCCAGCTCGTCATCAGCGTGGAAGGGGTTAAGGAAAACGGGCTGCATTAAAAAAAAACGATTGCATTATTAAAAAGCAATTCCAGACATGGTCATCTGCTGACCTCAGCAGGCCCCCATCCATGTGATGTCCGCGACTCCAAAGGGTCGCAAAGTGCAACCTATGTTATTAATATGAATGAGATAGGTCTATTTGCGACCCACTAGGAATCGCTAATGAAACTCAGAACAGTTTCATACATTAGAAATCCCAATTTCCTAATTGCGATTTGGAAAGAATCGCAATGAAGAAAAAGGGAATTCCTAATGTTTGTACATCTGGCCCCATATTGTTTTTTTGTCAGAATGGGAGCCACGGAGGCAGACTTTCAGTCTCGGGACTATACCATTATGATGAAGTATGAATTCACCTACTTTGTGGTTTCAGGAGCCAGTGTTAGGAACAACTTCTTGATGCAGGCTGTTGAGCAAGTGTTAGCAAAATATAGATGCCTCATCCTGCGTGGTAATCTTAGGGCTGCAGAATCTTCCAAATTTCAACTTTAGTTGGAGCTGGCTGAAGGATTATTTGGCTTATTGAGTTATAGAGAGGTTTGAGATTGTTCTTTACAGCTTATACCATGCTCGTATTTTAGAATTGAAGAACAAATAAAAATCCTCTACGTGCTGTTGGAATCATACGATTCATGAGATGCTTTTATATCTTGGCCACTGGTCCTTCTCTTCTCTTCTGCTCTCTGAAATACTTTAGGGCTTTAGAGATAGTTCAAATTCAAAATTCCTTGCAGAGAAATGGCAAAAGATAGTCTGGAATCTGACTGTGCAGTTTGGGCTTGTAACTGAGAGCTTATCAGATTCAGGAGAGCCAGACGCTGGAGAGCATTTAACAAACAAAACACATACATCTCTCTTATCATAGTATCACTAAAAAAGGTGTCTGGAGATTACAGCCTAAGTCAATGCTTTAAAGAATGCTACTATGGCTATTTTTCACAGGTGCAGGAAAGTCTCAAGGCAATCACTTGAATAGGTGTTGTCCTTGTAAGGAGTTAGGCATTTGGGAACTGACTTGAGGGAACTGGATTGCAGCTTGACTGTGGCTTAGTTTTGCTTTAAACTAAGGAGCTTATTTATGGGAAAGTCATGCAGAGCAGTGCAGCAAGTTCCCTTGCTGCGCTGCTCTGTGTGACGGGGAAAGGGTGGAAATGTGCCATATTTTAGGCAATATGGCGCATTCCTGTCCTTTCCCCTGCGCTGGTGCCCTTTTGGCCTCCTACCGCCAACACAGGCACCCTTGCACCATGGTGCAAGGGTGCCTGTGTTGCATGCAGGATTGTTTTTGTGCAGGAAGGTATTTCTTCCTACACAAAAACAATTCTGGGATGCATATTCCTCATTCCATCCGTGCTTCAGACTGCACACATACAAAGAGGAAGAAACAAGGAGAAATATGGATAGCTCTCCTCGTTACACCTCTCATGGAAAGGTCAATCAATCAATCAATCAATCAGTAATTTGTAAAGCGCACTACATACCTGCAAGGGTTTCAAGGCGCTGAGGGTGGGGAGAGGGGGGGTGCTGTTGCTACTGGTCGAACAGCCAGGTCTTGTAGGTCTTCGGTTTGTCATAGGATGAAGAGGAAGGTGTTCCAGGTCTTGGTGGCACGGTGGGAGAAGGCTTTGCCTCCGGCTGTGGCTCTACAGATGCAGCCAGGGAGCCACAGATAGCCAAGGAGAGGTCTGCGGAGCGGAGTTTCCTGTTGGGTACGTAGAAGGAGAGTCGTATGTTGAAATAAGCTTGGCTGGTCTAGTGGAGTGCCTTGTGTGCGTGGCTCAGGAGCTTGGAGGAGATTCTTTTGTCGACATGGAGCCAGTGCAGGTTCCTCAGGTGGGGGGGGATGTGGTCGCGGTGCGGGACGTCGAGGATCTGGCGTCCGGAGGCATTCTGGATTCTTTGAGTCTGTTGATGAGCTTGGTCGGGACTCCAGCGTAGAGGGCGTTTCCGTAGTCGAGTCTGCTGCTGACTAGGGCCTGGGTGACTGTTTTCCTTGTGTCTGTCGGGATCTATCTGTAGATCTTGCGGAGCATACGGAGGGTGTAGAAGCAGGTGGAGGAGACAGCGTTGACTTGTTTGGTCACGATGAGTTTCGAGTCGAGGATGACTCCCAGGTTGTGTGCATGGTTGGTGGGTGCGGGGGGTGTCCCCAGCAATGCGGGCCACCAGGAGTCATCCCATGCTGAGGGGTTTGGCCCGAGGATGAGGATCTCCATCCTGTCTGTGTTCAGCTTAAAGCGGCTATCCTCCATCCAGTCGGCGACAGCCTTCATTCCCTGGTGGAGGTTGGATTTGGCGGTGAGGGGGTCCTTGGTGAGGGAGAGGATCAGTTGTGTGTCGTTGGCATAGGAGATTATGTTGAGGTCGTGGTGTCAGCCGATCCGTGCAAGAGGCACCATGTAGACGTTGAACAGCGTTGGGCTGAGGGAGGATCCCTGTGGGACGCCACAGATGATCTTGGAGGCTTCAGATCAGAACAGGGGGAGGCGGACTCTCTGGGTTCTGCCGGAGAGGAAGGAGGAGGTCCAGTCCAGGGCCTTGTCTCGGATCCCTGCATCGTGGAGTCGTGTGCGTAGTGTGCAGTGGCAGACGGTGTAGAAGGAGGCGGAGAGGTCCAGATGGATGAGGGCCACCGTCTCGCCGTTGTCCAGTAGGATCCTGACGTCATCTGCGGCAGCGATGAGGGTGGTCTCGGTGCTTTGGTTGCTGCGGAATCCTGACTGGGAGGGGTCCAGGATGCTGTTGTCGTCGAGGTAGCGGGGGAGCTGGATGTTGACTATCTTCTCGATGACCTTAGCTGGGAACGGAAGCAGGGAGATCGGCCGGAAGTTTTTGGACGGTGTAAGATTTCAGCCCATCCCCAAGTTTACAAGTTCTTGTAAATCTTGAAATGCTTCAAAATCCATGGAAGTTGCGTGAGAACGCCCATGGAATGCCTTTCCAAGGCAGAGTAACATAACACAGTGATTTGCGCTGCTCTGTGTTACTCCAGATTTTTTGGAGCCACTCACACCGGCTTCAAAAATCTGACTCACGGTTTGCATCACTTTTGCACCACATTGCGTAGTGCAAGAGCAACGCAAATGGCCCCTAAATGCTTTTTTAAAATCTTATTACTCATTGTTAAACTTTGCGTATGTTGTTCTGCTTCATGGAAAAGAAGGTATGTCTTGGGGCTGTAGTGTCATTAATCTTTCATCATGCCTAATTATTTCACACCAGAACACATGTAAAATGAGATTTCCAGGAGCTCACCTGTGTTGTTCCATTTCATGAAAAATCCCATTCTTGGAACTGACATGTTTGGTCAGGAGACCTCAAAAACATTAGAACATTAGTTACAAGTACACAGCTAGAGCTAATATAAATATATTGCTTTATACCCAGAATTATCGCATTGACAGTGTTGATTGACATTATGATCAGGTCCAGTTTGGCAATATTTGCGTCTTATTTCACATTGAGCAATGGAACGGCTCACCTAGTGTCACGAGACACCATGTCCAGATACAACAAGAAATGGGCCCCCTTCCATACCTATGTCAAACGGGGCAGAAGAGCACACAGGCTCCCAAAGCTGGTGCTCCTAACAGAGGCACAGGTCTCAGAATCAGCCGACTGATGGGAACATTCATGGCAGCACGGAGGGGGGTAATAGGGCTGTTGTATTTCTATTTTGGATGGTTCCGGGACCACCACCACTGCACTCGCGTAACTTTTTTTTCTGTCTGCACTCTGTGAGGGATACCCTTGAGATGCAATGTATTCTTAAACTGTAGTCTGTTCTTTGCAATTGCCTGTGCCTGGGGAACTCTAACCTTAAATAAAGTTTTTTTTTTAATTGTGTCTAATTTCATGTTGAAATATTGAGTACAATTGTGACAGAAAAAGTGGAGGCAATATATTTTATCTTCAAGATATTGGGAGAAGTGAATTCTTTAGCATTCTAGGTTAGAGTCTTATATGCATATGTTCTGTTTGGTATTGCTTGTTATTTAAAAAACAGAAGGCTCAGGTTGGCTTACCGTAGGTTAACCAAGAGAATGGCACACCTCACTCCTGCTGTTGAACCATCACAGCATCACTTGGTTTAAAAAACTGAAAAATATATCTTCTATATTTAGTATTGGTGCCATATAACACCTAGAATGCATAAGGACCAAGGAGCGGGAATGTCTAGCTGCATATCGTCATGTAATTTCTGGCTGTGCAGTCACAAACCTCTGATGGGGGGAGTTCTCAACTGAGTACATAGATCAGTTGGTCATGGTGTGATGCCACAAACAGCCTAATGTAAAGCAGAAGCTGAGCAAGAGCAACATAATTAGAGGCCAAAGTTGACAATTTTACTTTAAACTCTACAGAAATGAACGCCCATACGTCATGCTTAATTTATAAACAACACCTCTGCAAAAATTAAATGACACAGAATCAGTCTCCCTTTCTTGAACACTAATATACACCATCACCAAGAAAAGGTTACTTGGATACTAACTTTACGTATAGTGAATAGACTGAGGGACCATGAGCTGTACAGAAAGGTTGCTCTTGAAACATATGAACCAAGCAAGAGTGCTGATTAGATTAATTTGATTGTCATGCTTAATATATGTTTGACAATATATTAGCTAGCAATATTCTGTCACACAACTTGCAGCAGCAGTGCTTGTCTAACAGGATGATACAGTGAGTACATGTGTGGAGTCCTTAGTTATTGCAAAATACAAACCCACAGTACTTTCACAGTTGCAGTACTCTGCTGGAGATCAGATAGCAAAGAAAAGGGACAAGAAATTATCAAGTCATTAAAGAGAGGAAGCTATTGTATGTCTTCTTAAAGACCACGCAGACAGTCCATAACCTAATGCAACGACATTGAATGTTTTATGATCTAAGGCCTGATTTGAAGGAGGATCATGCCCGCAGTGTAGAAATACCATGATAATTCTTTTAATTTAATATAGGGCATCTTGATTGATAAAGCAGCCCAATAGTAGCATAATATGGCAATCCAGGGGCCATATGGATTGGAATATAAATTAGAAGTTGCGAGTGCAAATATGACTATCAATATCCTACATCAATAGCTTCAGATAATGCAAATAAAATTTAGTGCACTGCCTCCTAACAGATTAATATAATTGGCAACTTTTGAATTACCAGCCACACCTTGTGCTATACACCTGTGTCATCTAACAGACAAATACATACACTAATCTGCTTATGTACTTCAATCTCAATGCTAGTGTAGTTCTGAAAGTTTATTATTTAAATTTTCAAATCAGTAAACTTAATGTGTTAACTGAAAAACTGTAAAATGTTGATTAAAATGTGTTTAGCAGAGCTAGATGTAAACTATTTTGTTATGTAATATCCGCACAGTGATTTACATGTACAACTTCTTCGATGGTGGAATTCTTGCCACTTTTAGGCCCAGATAAACAAACCTTTTGCGCTGGTTCTGTGTCACAAAAGTGATGTAACCCTGCCCATAATCTTTTGTTATTTACTTTTCAGTACAAACCTTGTTTTGCTCTGGAAAGCTCTCTTCCAGTAACACAAAGCAAGGATTAGTGCTGCTTTGCGTTACTCTACATCAAGGTGGCTTTCTGTGTGTGGTACATGAGTGATTCCATGCAATCATTCATGGTTTTTGATGCAAACACTATTTACAAAGAACAGTAAACACAATTTTGCCCTAACAAATATTGTCACCTTGAAGCTGAAAAAATGCTTTTATTTCTCCTAACTTTTCCTAATTTGCATGTGTGCTGCACTGTACACTGTAGTGTCCTGTGGGCCACAGAGGACACGGATTCAGGATTGAGGCACACCTTTTCTTTATTCACGTTCCACTCTGCTCGCCTCCTCGTTACAACTGCCCATTCCCTGGGCTTGGCTCCTCCTCTTCCCCTCTCCCTTATCCCGCCCTGATCTCGTCCCCTCGACCGCGGAGGTCCTACTGCCCAACATGTTTTTATGCTGCATTACATCTCCCCCCTTCTTAACAAAATGAGCTAGTTTAATCACTCTTCAACAAATAACCAAAGAAATATGTAACATAGTTACAGTTCTTCAATCAGACGACTCGGTCTATTAATGGTTCGGTGTGGACGTGTATGAACGTCTTGACAGTCAGGTTCTCTTCCATCGGGGATCACCCTTGATGACTGGTCACTGGTTTCGGTCCCAATAGTTCTCGTTTCTCCATTGACAGGACCAGTTAGCAGTTCTTTAACTTTAGGGCTGCACTTCAAAAAGTCCGCAACATTCCTGGTAACTCTCTTATCATCCGATTCAGCAGTGATTTTGTTTGGTGACTACTAGTGGAGTTTCATGATAGCGACAGTCTGTTTTCTTTTGCTGTTCTTGTTTAACTAGCACCCAGTCACCTTCATGAATCACGAAGGGTGCAGCTCTTTGACGGTGATCCGCATACGCTTTCATTTGTTCCTTCTTGAGTTGGTCAGTCACAGCTATGTCCTCATGTTCAGAGTCTGGAGATACATTCCAGTCAATCATGGGTATTCTGGTGCACACCGCCGTCCCAGCATTAGAGTCGCGGGACACTTACCAGTGGTAGAATGAGGCGTGTTTCTATAAGCTCTCAAGACTTCATTTAGAGCCACTTGAGTGTCTTTCCGAGACAGTTCAGCTTGTTGAATGGCTTTCTTTAACGTAGACATAAATCTTTCCACCATTCCATTGGCCTGTGGCCATAATGGTGTGATTTTGCGATGCTTGAAGTTGAGATGCTTGGCAAATTCCGTGAAGTCTTGACTGTTGAACGGAGGCCCATTATCAGTTTTCACAATTTTAGGAATGCCCCAGGCAGCGAACACTACATCCCCTGTGGAGAAGTGTGGCTCAATGGTTAGAGCGGCAGATCCTGATGCAGAGGTCTAGCCCGGGACCAGGGTTCAATTCCCCGCCTCGGCGGGTCTTGGGCTCAAAATTCCATGGATCTGATAATTCTCGCCTCGGTGCCTATTCCAATCATGGAGTCCCACTCTGCAACTCTGGGCAATAGCTTGCTTAATCTCCACAACGGCCCCCACAACGCTAAGGATGCCTGGCCTCCACCTTGGGGGTGCCCAGGAGTGGACACCTCACAGGGAAAGCCAGGATGGGTTCCACAGCGGTATTCGTACAAGCGCCTGCGGGTGAGTATTGCACTATACAAGTATCAATTTAGATCCAGAACAGGGATTGTGCTGGACGCTTTTGTTGACGCAATGAGTTGTGCGATAGGAAAACGTGAGTACTCATCCATGATGACCAGGATATATTGTCCAGATTTAAATGGCCCAAAGAAGTATACGGCAACATGCTGCCAGACACCTTCCAGCAGTCGGGACATTTGCAGCGGTGCAGGAAGATCAGGTCGACTGACCAGTTGACATTGGGGACAGTCCTTCAGCGTGAGTTCTACCATTTGGTCTAGCAATGGAAACCAGACCCGTTCCCTCAGTGCTCTCTTGGTGGCCACAATGCCTCTATGGCCTTAATGCGCCAGATTGATGATGCCTTGCCGTAAGTGGTTTGGCATAACTATTTGATTGTCTCGCAAGAGCAGGCCATTGGTGGCTACAGACAGTTCCTCCTTCACGTGCTTGAAAGTGGCAAGTTCATGTCTGTCAATCAGGCTATTGGGATTGTTGTCATCTAGGTGTCTCCAGTTATTGTTTTGTATGCGACGCTTTACGTCTTGCAGAGTGACATCTTCACGAGTGGCATCAGAGATGGCTTCTAGCGGGACTACCGGTGGTCGGGCCTGATCTACACAAAGCATACGTATTCCTCGGCCACTGACGGTCTGCACTTGGTGGTCTCTTTGGGGTGCCTTGACATGTAGTCAGCAGGTTTTTCTGCTTTCCCAGGTTTGTGCACAATTGTATAAGTGTATTCTTGGAGGCGAAAACCACAACGTTCTATCCTCGGTGGCATCTTAGCTCGAGGGTTGCCAAAGATAGTAATGAGGGCCTGATGATCGGTGATTAGTGTGAAATTTTTCCGTATATGAAGATGTGGAAATGTTCACAGGCCCAGACAACAGCCAAGCTTTCTTTCTCAGGCTGTGAACATGCTTTCTCAGTATCAGTCAAGCTCCTGCTGGCATAGGCAATAATGTATCGTTGGTCACTTTCGGTGTCATATTGAGCTAGGATAGCTCCCAGCCCCAGGGGACTGGCGTCAACTGTGATTTCCGTCTTTTCCTTCGGATCAAAATAAGCCATGTTGTCTGCTGATTCCACAGCTGCTTTAATTTCTTTGAATGCTTGTTCACATCCCGCAGACCACTGGAAAGTGTGACCTTGTTTTGTGAGTTGTCCCAGGGGATAGCTGATTGTTGCATAGTCCTGGATATACCAGGCACAGTGGCTGGCCATTCCTAAAAAGGAGCGAACATCTCCTGCATTACGAGGGCTGGGGGTGTCATTCAGAGCTGCCACTTTGTCTGGATCTGGTCTCATTCCCGCTTGGGAGAAGATATGGCCAAAGAACTTCAATGTGGACTTATGGAACTCACACTTTGCTTTATTAAACGTGAGGTTGACTTCCATTAGTGCATGGCAGACTCGTTCTAGGGCGGTGTCGTGTTCTTGTGTCATGGACCCATAAACCAGGATGTCATCACTATAGTTTAGGGCATTGGGGATGTGATCAATAGTTTTCCTAATGGCTTCTTGAAAAATTTCAGCAGCAGAAGACACTTCAAAGCTGAGTCTCTTATACCTAAAGAGACCAATGTGAGTTGATAAAGTTGTAATGTAACGCGACTGCTCGTGTAATTCCAATTGGTGGTAACCTTTATTGAGATCCTGTTTGGAAAATATCTTTGCTTCATTGAGTGATGCAATCATGTCACTGATATGTGGTCTAGGGTGTCTTTCTCTTTCAATGGCGGTGTTGGGCGCCCTCATATCAACACACAGACGGACTTTGTCAGGTTCACCTTTCTTTGGCACGACTACGACTGGAGAGACCCAGGGCGTAGGTCCATCCGTCCTTTCTATGATGTCAGCTTTGAGCAGATCATGTAGTTCCTGTTCTACTGCTTTTTGGAGGTGAAAAGGGATTCGTCGATGGTGTTGAGCTACTGGAGTTATTTGTTCGTTAATGTGTAGCCTAATCAGACAGTGAGCCTTCTTTCCCAGGCCAGCGAATAACTTCAGAAATTTCTGAACCACATCAAGTTCGTCATTAACCTTGTACAGAATGTCCACTAGTCTCAGCCGCTCAGCAGTCGGAAGACTCAGAAGGCAGTCAGCCTCTGGCCCTTTAATGACATGGATGTAGGCAGGAATTGTGCGATCTTGATACGTGAGGTGAGTTGAGAATTTTCCCAAACAAGGGAGTGGCTTTTTGGACATCCAGGTGTAGACTCTCACATGACCAGGGCTTAGTCGCGGTGGGTGACTTCATCCTCTGATATTCCGCCACTGGTATATAGTTGAGAGAAGCTCCACTGTCCATCACAAAATTAGTCCAGTGCGTGCCAATTTGGATGCTGAGCCGAGGATATTTCTTCAGTCGGTCGGGGTCAGCGACCATGCATACATACTCGTCACTGTCCTGTGAGATGGGTGACAGTGAGCTTGATTCTTGTGAAGACGAGCGTCGGGATCAGTGACTTCTGTAAGACTGGCAGCTGGAGAGGGACGATCCTGTCGACGAGTCTCTGTGATCGCGTACTGCTTTGGCGTGATGACGTGTACTCGATGGTCGAGATGGCCTTTTTTGATCTCTCTGTTTGTCTTTCCTGGAAGTTCCACAGACGTTCTCGAAGTGGTTCTCCCCCCACACTTCCTGCATTTTTGACCCAGAGCGGGGCACCCATCCGTGTGGGGAAAGTCATAGCCACAACGATAACATTTAAGATGACGTTCACGCCGTCTGTTATTTCGACTGGAGCTGCGACGTCGTCAGCTCGCAGATTGCTGTTGCATTTTGGATCAGGATGACTTCGGCTTCGCCGGAGAATATCTGCGTGTGTTACGAGATTGAAGTCTGAAGGCTTGTTCACGCTTTTCACTTCTCCCTGCTTCCATCTTTTTGGCATGTTCTTCAGCCTGATCATGCACCCGTGTCATTTCTTCGATTTCGTCCAGCGAGTAGCTCTTCTTTAACAGCTTCCGCTGCAGTGATTCAGACTAACAGCCTTCAATAACTCTCAGACGAAGAGCATCGTCTGTCGAGAAAGAGTCAAACTCGCAATAACGAGCCAATCGTCTAAGGTGTGTGATGAAAACGCACATGGGCTCTTCTTTTTCTTGAGCCACCAGGTTAAATGTGTATCTCTCATAATCAATGTTCCTTTTGTGCAGAAATTTCCGATTCAGTGCTTCACACACATCAGCGTAAGATGCCACATCTGCTGCAGGTAATTCCTTTATGATGTGGCCAACGTCTTTTCCTATTAAATTACGTAATGCTATCAGCTGTTGACCTGCTTCGGTCACGTGCGAACCCTTCATGAAGTCTTCAAAATAATCCAGCCACTCCTTCCATCGAAGACCCATACCTCCTCCTGTTTCGAGGACCAGAGGTTCAGGTGGACGCAGAAGCGATACTCCAAGCACCCCCATATGTCCAGCATTGGCTTGCGCCGGGCCCGCTTGAGGTGGAGGTGTAGTAGACATGGTGGTGAGGCGGACTTCCACCAAGTATGACCACCGACTGAGACAACAGCTCACAGCTAGCCGCCACACTGTGCTACAACTGAGCAGCAGACGCCGTACCGAGCACAGAACGACTCTTGGATGTCACTCGATGTGCTCAAACTTCTCTGCGTTATATGGAGATGTTCCAGACATAAAATGAATCAGTTGACAGCCACCCTGTTGGTCTGGACGAAACACACTCCGAATCACCACTGGACGTAAATGACTTGAATTTGCCAGGGCTTGATTTAACCAATGCACAAGAAAACACACTCCAACTGCATTTGGAAACCTTTTTTCCATTGAATTTACCAATGCTTGATGTATTTCAAGCTTTTCCAATTGACTTTATCAATGCTTGATGAGTTTCAGGCACTCCGCCTGACTTCAAAATGGCCACCGGGACTTCCTCGCAGGGGATTGGTGCAGGCGCCTGACTTAAAGATGGCCACCACGAACTCTCGCGCCCCACGAGATTTGGCCTTCCTCACACCGGCAGCAGCTCTTCCAATACCGGGACCTCCCCAGCAGCCGGGAAACGAAACGGAGCACTCACCCACAGGTAACAAGGGAACAGCAACAAGCGACTGGGGTGGGCACCCAGATCGCATGGACGATCAGCAAAACGCGGGACCTCCACGCTGCTCCAAAGTCGGGGGGCTCTCAGACACCCCGCACTCCTTCGGTGAGACAGGTGCGGCCGGGGTAGGCACCCGGACCGCGATGTTCCGAGACGAACGCGGTCGGGGTAGGCTCCCGAACCACGATATGCAAATTCACTTCAGGCGCTCCACGCGCTCACACGGCAGCTCCTGACGGTAGCGCTCACAGGGTGCACAGACACACCACATGGGTCGTGGCCACCCTCGTCGCCAGTTGTAGTGTCCTGTGGGCTACAGAGGACACGGACTCAGGATTGAGGCACACCTTTTCCTTATTCACGTTCCACTCTGCTCGCCTCCTCGTTACAACTGCCCATTCCCAGGGCTTGGCTCCTCCTCTTCCCCTCTCCCTTAGCCCGCCTTCATCTCGTCCCCTCCACCGCGGAGGTCCTACTGCCCAACATGTTTTTATGCTGCATTACATACACCACACACCTGAAGTGGGAATAGTTTTAAACTTAGTCTAATGATAGTATTTTGGACTGGAAGGTTTACTCTTCCAGTAAAAAAAATTATGCAAGCCTCATGCAGACACCCTTGCACTATATTGCAAAGTTTTGTGCGCAGTTATCATCTGCCCGATTGTGCACCTCTGCTGAGACAGAAGGAAAGTGCCATTTCACTGTAGATATGCCGCTTTCCTGCTCTCTCATTGTCGCACAACACAGTGCAGCCGTTGAGTGACACTTTTGATAATCTGGGCCTTAGCGCTTAAACAGACTCACATGCTCATAATCATTTTGCTTTCATAAGAAAAAACTCATAAGTATCAAATATCCAAATGCTCCCAGAAGCTACATAGTGGATGTTGCATTGGCCATATGGTGCATTTCATATGTTTGAGCGGTAAAACAATTAGAATTCTGGTCATTGTTTCCAAAGCCCTCCAAGGGTAGGCTTGTGATAGAGAAAAACACACTCTGTAAGACTTTGTCACCAATTACGAATTTGTTGATTTGTTCTATTAAGTAGAGCGCATCTATTCACCAGTAGTTACCAGATACTTGTTAAATTTCCAACAGGGGACATCCACATCACGTTGAAACCGGAAGTCATCAGTGTTGCAGCAAAAGCAGAAGCCAAAAGCTTGGGAATTGTTTAAGACAAACTGGTGAAAGAGACAAACATTGCAATTAAGAAGCTGTGAGTGTAGTGAAAAAGAGAAACAACAATAGTCCACTCAAAAAAGACCAAAACCGATCATAAAAAGAACTTACAATGCTATTGTTGTACAGGCAACTCGTAGAAGGAAAGTGTAATATAAGAAGGGAGGGAACTGACACTTCCTTGTACATGACACTTCTTTGTACATGAATGGAAAGTACAACGATGTGGTGGTTAATGATGAAAGACCCATTTACTATTTTGAAATGTGAAGGTTGAGCATCAGTGTTTCTTTGATAAGTAAAGGGATAAGACAATCACATTTAACATTTGAAGACCGGCTCATTTAAGTACGGTGGAGCTGGGGCGGGGCGGGTGTGGGTAAGTGGACAGACAACGGAATATGTCAAATTAAATAAATAAATAAGACCTATTCCGTCATCTGTCTGTCTGTCTGCCGGCCCGCTCTGCTGCCCCACCGCGATAATCCTGCACTGGCCGCTACTGCCGAGGATAACATCCTACCCATAATGAGAATATTTCACTTTTGATGTTTCCTGCCAAAGGTAAATTTGTACCGCACAGGTGTGATTTTCATAAGAGGAAAAAATACAAAGGCTCTCATTTAAAGAAAATGGTAGAGTGTGAAAGGTGGTGTTTAATGTGCTATAAGAGGACCATTTCATATTTTTAACGACTTTGCTATTTGTATTTATGTGGTATTTCTTTATAACACATATGATAATACTACTACACAGCACATGAAAGCTGTGCCTTCTAGCACTATCATAAGCTTGTTTTAACTTTGCATCTTTAATGGGGGAAACACCATTGCCATGTAGTGTTAGACATTTATATATATATATATACATTTGGGCAAATATCACAACTTCATAGTGAGCTGACAAAATCATTGAATAATATTTTTACTACAAATACTCTAACCTTCTCTAATTGAAAACCAATGAATTAATAACTTTTCAACAAAAAAGGAACGAAAGCCATTTAGAATTTGGAACAAAGCTATGCGTCGGTTTTGAACGTTGAAAGAACATGCATAACTACAAAAACAAAGGACATTTTTGTTAAAATCCTTGTGTTATTAGACATATTTCAAAAGAGGTTTATCATGTGTATTACAAAGTGTAGAAGAATTTTTAGAACTTACACGTTTTAAAAAAATGTCAGTTTAAAAAAAAGGAATTATGCATTTAATGCATCACTATTAACAAATGAATACAATGGGGCACGTGCACAAATTATTTTTATTATGGCAGATGCTATAATTCACAAAATGACAAGGTTTGTGACCACATCATGACTGTTCTTTATCTACAATTATATTTTACAAATCGGAAACACTTTTAGAACTCGTAAAATTGATTTTTTGTCCCACACCAAATCACAATTTGGAAGAGGTGTTCCTCTGAAATTGCGATTCCGTATGCAATCAATTAGTGGTTTGCAACCGCAATTCCATTTGCAAACCACCTCAAAGGCAGTGGTAACAAATTGCAACCAACATTTACGACCAGTTTGAGAATAAATCTGGCCCAATATTTTTAATACTCCCACTTAAAATGTTATCTTTTCAAAATGTTACCTTTCTTTGTTAAAATCTAATAATAGGTACGTAGGATTTGTGAAAAAGTTTCTTTGTGTCAGAAAGTCAAATATACATGCTTTCGTTTTTTAGAAAGATTAACCAGTTGATTATAAAGTTGTAAAAATCTTTTTAAATGATAAACCTATTCCACAAAACGTTTCCAAGCTATTCACAGTGGTTTAACACACAAGAATAACTTGTTTAGGTATTTACAAAATTCCACATTAACAATTATGTATATTTTCCAAGAGTGGACTTTCACTACGGTCAGAATCTCTCACATAAAATGAGATTTTCTTCTACTGTACTCAGACACTGATGCTGTAATTTGCAAGAAATCCGTTGGGACAAGGGACCAGATGTATGAAACACTGGTAGTAAAATCTGCGATCAATATTTTTGAAACCAGTGTGGAATTCTGTAAATTGGTCAGTTCCCAAAATTCCAAATCGCAGGAGGTCACAAGCCACCTATCTCATCAATATTCATGAGCTACGACTCAATGCGATGGGTAACCATTACTGCTGAGGTCAAAAGACCACCGCTTCTGTGAAGTAAAATTATTTTTCTTGCTCATGCATTCTGTTTTCCTTAAACTGAACATTGTACATTTAAGGAAAGAAATTACTTTAAAAACAATAATTGCCAGTGGTCCCACACTTTTTTTATTCAGAAAGGGGCAATGCTAAATTATTGCCAGTGTTTGCAGGTGTGGTGCACAGACACTGATTTTTGGGACCAGCACTTATTTTTCCTCATCAGACTTTTACCGAGAGTAAAAGTGAGGGACAAGGGAGAAAGAAGAAGAAAGAAAAAGACTGAATAAAACATGAGAAAGGGAGACAGCAGGGATGAAAAATAACCTGCAATAGTGAGAAAAAGGGCACTTATTCCTTTACAGATTAAACACTGCAAAGAGGAAGGTACCTCTTCCACTTTATGAATGGGTTACCACCTTCTTTAAAGAGTGAATAATCTATCAATGGTTTGTGAGCAAATTTGTGGTCAAAAACCATTAATACAGAGCATTCTGAATCACCTTCAAAATGGTGATTCGGTAGGCATTTCTATACTTATTTTGCGTTTTGGTAAATACCTACTGAATAACAAAATGGTTTCAGTTTATTATTTTTTTTAAAGCACATTTGCGCCCCCAACCTCTATGATTTAGTGAATCACAGTTTTTGCGACTACTAAATGGCTTCATACTTCTTGCCCAAGATTCTTTCAGACACCTTTATTCCAAAATTTTCAGTTGGAAAACAATAGCTGTATTTTACAGAAATGTGGTTACTTCATTAGGATCTGGCTACACAGTTCTTATTATTTTATTTTAGTTTTTTGCAAGAACTGCCAGGAGCATACGAGTGGTCAGTGCGCTATAGCCAAACAAAAGACTTTTGGAAATCCAATCTGAAATTTAGCAAAACTGAAATAAATCAAATCATCTACCATACTACGGAGCCGAACAGACATTCTAAAACATAGATAGAAACATTGTTATCCAGATTATATAAATTCAAAAATGTGTAGGGCATGATCAGGTTTTACTTCTAAACAAACAAACAAATGACAAAACTTAAAATAAAAGCAATTTGCCTGGTAGATAATGACTATGTAGATGCTATCTAACAAAAAGCATCGTTGTCACAGTGCAACCAATTAAACTAACTTGACATAACCATTGCCTGTTTGGTTCACATTTTTTATTTTTTAATACATGTTCTATCTTAACTTCCTTAGCGTTTATTGTGCCTTTCTTCTAAGCTAGATTTCTGCTCTGCAGGGTGCATGTGCTGGTGGGAGGACCATGGTAAAATCAATGATGTTGAGTGATCTCAATTGGTACATGCCAATTACTTGTAAACATTGTTGGAATGAGTTTCGGTATTGCTGCTCATGACTTGAACTGCAAGGTCTTCAAGATATCTTCTACATAGAACTCATCATTAAGTTTGAGGTGCATGAAAAAATACGGCACATTCTAGGAAAGGGAACCAAAGAGCTAAACAAAAGCAAGATCTGGTAACTAACACTGGCATAATGAGATCAGAGGAGATCAGAGCATGGTGTACTCTGATTTATAATGAGATGTGAATTTTGCTTTTGTTTATTCCGCAGCATGCAGAGCCGGATTCCAGTGAAATTCCATGAAATGTTATTCTGCTCTCCTCTGAAAAGAAAAAGGCTCTGAAAGAGAGAACTTATCAATTCAGCTAGTTTGTGTGCTTCACCCTAGTAACACGTGCTCCAGGAGAACCACTCAAACAAACTAATGTGGACCTCATTACAAAGGTCTCCTAATTGCGATGGGGCCAGAAAGACCAGTTATTGCCTCATTGGCTATAAGATAAACACAGGAAATTGCAGATCTTTTTTCTTAAGTCTCCCTTAGAAGGTACGGGGAAGTGGGGAATTACCAGGAAAACCTTATCTTGAATTACAGATTTCTCCAGTTATTCAACATATCTTAGGGGACCCTCTTGGTTTTCCTGTACCCCAGCTATTGGTAACTATTGGAGTTGGGGAAATCCAGCCGATTTACTCGGCCACTCACTATGGTGGCTGATGTCACATTTCAGGGTGCTCATGTAGTTCTCCCTGGGCCACATTGTTTCAAGGGAGAACCACACAAATAGCATAAACCACGGAATCTGTAGGTTTCTCTGTTCCACCTGCAGATGAAATTTGGATTGTTTTTGTAGCCCAACTTAGCTTTATATAGAATTTAAAGAAAGAGTAAAATTAGCCGGTTTTGCAAATTATTTTCACTCAGATGACAATAGGAAACAGAGATATTGTGTTATCAAGTTCAGCAGCTTTAAGCAAGAAACGGCCAGTGTCATTGACAAACAAGTCCTTTCAATGCAGATTGGCATGTCTTTCACCTACTGAGTAAATCGCTTTGCTACCAATCTGTGTCTGGTTTGCCGTATATAAAACTATGAAAATGTGCCCACTCTTTTATTTTCAGTCTTCAGTCTCCCTTCTTCCCAAGGCTCACTTCATCTGCCAATGGGAGAAGGAGCTCCTCTAATTATTGACTTGATGTATGAAGCACTGGTGGGATTATTGGTATTAATGCCAATGTGTTAGACCTAACACCCTTGGGTAGTCCCCCAAACCTTTTGGCTTGAGCCTTCCTATTTTGCTAAAAAAAATTTTATGTCTAGACTACTCTGTGCACTCAACCACCGCTAACCAGCATTAAGGTGTGTGTGCGCTCTAGTAAAGGGTACCACCTGTACCCAGTACCTACAATTTAAATGCTACTAGTGGACCTGCAGCATTTGTTCTGCCACCCATTGAAGTAGCCTTTCAAAACTTGGCTTAAGACTGCTTTAGCGAAGTTTTAAACTGCCAATTCAACCTGGCAAAAAAAAAACCTTTTGCCAGGCCTAAGCCTTCCTTTTTTAAAACATAGAAGTCTCCTCCAAGGTAAGTCCTAAAGGCTCATTAAGCAGGGTGCATTGTATAAAAAGAATTGGGACCTGCATGTTGAAGTTGTATGTGCTGGTATTGAAAAACTCCTTAAGTCATTTTCCACTATCACAAGCCCTATCTCTCCCATAGGATAACAGTGGGTTCCATTATTACATGTTTTAAGTGATAAGAACTTCAATTTAGAAGCAGATAGGCAAATTATGTTTGCACTCACATGAAATTACTGTGACCAGCTTGGCAGTTGGCCTTTGTTTATTCCTCCCAGACAGTGAGACAAAGGATGACTAGACGTTGGCAGGATGGGCCATCCTGTCAGGATGTTGGGGGCAGAGATGTTCCCTGACCCACATACATTTCAAAGAGCTGCCTTCAGCAAACACACAAGATGTGGGGGTAGTATATGGAGTCCCTCACTTCAAAAGCCAGTACCAGCTAAAAATATTGGACCTCCTCAGCCACTCATAAGATCACTGCTCGACAAGTGAAATACTCAGAAGAAGGACTGTACTGCTTCTCTGCTACTGGAACGACTGCCTGCTGCCTGAGGAAGGATGCCTGGACCTGCTCCATGAACCCACAACCAACAGAGTGACTCCTAGGTCTAGCTGGCTTGCTTCCTGTGTGAGCTATAGAGGCATAAGAAGCTCTAGACGCTTATCCTGCATCTGCTCAGCTGACCAGACCTGCAACTGCACATTCCTGAGTCCTGCTGGCCTCTGCTAGATTGAGTCCCTAATCCCCAAGAGGTACCTCTTTACGTCCTGGACCCTTGATTGGCATCAGAGTGTACTCCTCTACAAAGAAAGTTGAAAGCCTGAGGTTTTGAGCTCTTTGCAACAATGGATGGGTCCGGTCATGCCAAGACTATGAAACCCAGGACCGCCAGTGCGAAGCTCCGGAAAACCCGACTCTTCTCCCTACAGTGGCCTCCAGCAACAACGGGCAAAGTGGGATCTGCAGTTTGTGCTACACCAATACCAGCCCAATGGTGAATGCCAATGGGCAGCTCCAGCAACAACCAACTGGGATGCCCTACTGAATCTTCATGTTAAAGTGACAACCATCCACAACACCAGGCCTGCTTTCTGCACTGCAGTGACAACCATTCATGATGCTCTACCTTCTCCTTGTGACCCCTCCACCGCAAACTGGGCTCTTCATGCCGGATTTTGATGAAGTAACTTTTTTAAGCTGGACTAACCTGGTCCCTGTATGCGGCCCATGCTCAATTGAGGTTGGCCTGAACTTGTGACTTTCCCCTGCTTTAGGCGCTTTACGTAACGAAAACGTTTAAATTCAATATCTCCAATCCTACTGATTGGAGTTTTGTCGATTTGGTATCATTTTATTTATTAAACTGTGCTCTATATTTCTAAATGAGTTTTGGATTTTTCTTATTATTCTGACCCACCGAGGCCTAAGTAGTAGAGAAGCGCAGGAGCAAGCGCTTCTTTTTAAAAAAAAATTGGCAGGAGCCGTGGACCCAACCCGACTCCCTCCAATTTTTTAAAATGTTTTTTGCCCCAGGCGGGGTACCTACCCCCTACTCTTCCTTTAACATTGGTTGGCGGATGGCTGCCAACACTTCCTGGTTGAAGTGTTGGTGTTTGCAGCCAATCAGAAATCAGCATGGGGACTGTCGAATCCTCAGAGGATCTGCGTCCTCATATATAAAAAATGTGGTTTTCTCTTAATTTCCCAAATACTACTTTATGGATTTACACCAAATCAGATAAAGGTACTTCTCTGGGCCAACACCTATCGTTCTGCCAAATTTGGTGTAATTCCTTCCAGCGGTTCGCGCTGTAGCTATGTCTGAAGTCCCTAAAAAAACAGCCTGGGGAAAATGCGTTTTGGACCCCCCACTTTTTCTCGGTCCCTGCTTCACAGATCAAACTGTAACGTTCAATGCAGCAGCTGCAGCGAGTGGCGATCTAGTTTTGAACATTTCATGAAGAATCATCAAACAGCATCAAAGGTATTGGCAAAACAAAAAACGTGTTTCCTAAGGAAACTAGGTCCTATAACTACCTACTTGCGATAGCCAGTGAGTAATATATATATATATAATGCAATCGGAAACAAGGCTGGACTTCTTTTGATCATGTGATCAAGGACTCGGACGAATCTGAAAAGCGTCATGGTGGAGGTGCGGGCGGTTGCCGAATAAACACGTTTTTGCACAAGAAACCTGGGTCTGCCTTTCGTTTTTCTAAGGATGATTGGGGTTCTGTGAATGCGAGCAGCTGATATATATATATAAACACTCCCGGACACCTTTCGCCACTCCAGAAAGAATCAAAAAGCACTCACGGGGGTGATATCAGCAGTATCGTTTTAATTCAGCAGGTAAAACAAATGCGTTTCGGATCTAGTCCCTCTTCAGTGTCAGTTACACATCAAGTTGTGAGGCGCCATGTTATATGCACATGCACATTCACGTCACAGTAGAAGCAAAAGAATAGAAACAAAGGAGGGGATTAGAGTCGGCATATTGCGGGCGCCATCTTTTAGAGGCAAATTACACCATTATATCAAATGTATATGCTCACAGTTTTGTGAGGAACGAGGGGCTTGATATAAAGCACATCCTAGCCTCGTTGGTGGAAATCCTACTGTCCATGCTGTTAGTTGAAATATTGCCGTGGATCGGCATTTGGCAACCTCCATATCGAGGTTGCTAGCTCCCTCCCTCATTTTCATCCAATGAGTTGATATGAAAGAATAATTTGAAACAGGCACAAAGAACTGCTATAAAAAAAACTCCAAGATGATGTTTCAGTCATTTTGAAACCCTCAGATAAGGCAGGAAATATTGTGCTTATGACCCGTGAATTCTATGTGAATGAAGCGCTTAAACAATTGAAAGATCAAAATTGCTATGAGCTAACAACTAAGGAAGTCTATCAAGAAAGTATTACACAACTTCATACCCTTTTGAAGAAATGGCATGACAAAGGAATGCTAGATCTCGAAGAATATTTATTCTTAATAACAACTAATCCTATTATGCCCACCTTCTACCACCTGCCAAAACTCCATAAAGATGAGAAGAATCCCGCAGGGAGACCAATTGTTTCCTCTATAGGGAGCTTGACAGAAAATCTATCAAGATTCTTTGACCATTTCTTATTTGAAATTGAAATTGAATTAGTTTTGCAATTAACATCGTATATAAAGGACACTACTGACTTTATCCATCATGTCGAGAAAATCAAATGGGACCAATCGTATTATCTTATAGTGTTGGATATAACTAGCCTCTATATGAGCATAAATCACATGCAAGGTCTGAAATAAGGGTGGGCGGCCAGCTACGCTCCGTGCACGGAGTGCACGGAGTGCCGTCTCCTACGCATTTTGCGTAGCGGGCGTAGCCAGGCGGCACTACGCGCGCTCCGCAGACGGAGCGTAGCCGGCCGCCACCCGCCTCCCTCCCGCCCTCCCTAAATACATGAATAAAAGTATGAAAAGCTATTAAAAACACTTACCTTGTCTGCCGCGTCCCCGGGGCTCCCTCTCGCCGTCCCGCGATTCTCGCCGCCATTTCGGGTCCTAATGCGCATGCGCGGGCGGCCGCGCATGCGCATTTCTCATGAGGAATGCGCATGCGCGGCCGCCCGCGCATGCGCATTAGTATCCGGGTCGGTGGCGGCGCGAATCGCGGGACGGCGAGAGGGAGCCCCGGGGACGCGGCAGACAAGGTAAGTGTTTTTAATAGCTTTTTATACTTTTATTGATGTATTTAGGGAGGGCGGGAGGGAGGCGGGCGGCGCGGAGTGGGGCTACGCGGAGTGCGCGGGTGGGCGTAGTTATGTGCCCACTTCACGTAGCTCCGCGGAGCCCCACTCCGCACACTACGCCCAGGGTTAGTCTGAAAGGACTTTGGGGAGAAAAGAAGGTGGTAGTGTGGTTATTTAACTGCATGCTGGGCGGCATGTATTGACATCTCTGCCCCCACCAGATACTACACCCAAGGATGCGGTGCTTTGGGGGACACGAGGAAGTGGTTTGTTCCCCTACAAGCAGGAAATTGGTTTTCGAGATCAATTATATATTGAGACTCTAGTCTCCGCAACTTTCGAGTTCTGTCCCCTCCCCTAGGGTCTACTGGGACATGGTCTATGGCAAAATATTGTAGATGTTCCCTGTTACTATTATGCTTTATTGCAAAGAGTTTTGCCACTGGATAATTAAAGTCTTTGTTTACTATTGCTCGCTGTTGCTCGAGAATTCACATTTTTACATTGTTTACCGTGCTGCCTATGTATCTTAGTCCGCACGGACATGTCAGACAATATACGGCATAGTTTGTGTGGCATGTGAGAAATTTGTTGATTATCTTCTTCTCTTTTAATCCAGGTATTGTATACGATGTTACCCTTTTACTTTTACTACAAGCCTTGCACTTTCCGCAGGGATAAAAGCCTAACATGTCCTTTATCTTTCCAGTTTTTAAGGAATGTTTTGCAAATGTCCCAGTAGACCGTAGGGGAGGGGACAGAACTCGAAAGTTGCGGAGACTAGTGTCTCGATATATATTTGATCTCGAGACTAAAGCCCCCAAAGGTCTGAACAGAAGTGAGGAGTTATCAGCACACTTGGGTAAATAGATGAGACAAAGAATCTAGGATTTGTCTAAAATACTTCTGTCAAAAAGGATACAACATCATGGGCACAACATAGTGATAATTGCCGATGCACTGCTAAATTATGAACCGAGTAAGGGGAAGTCTCGCGAGACTACGCACGCACAGAAAATGATCATAATATAAATTTAAAATACATAAAAAGAATGTAAATAAACAATGATATGTGTATCAACTTAAATGTAAATAATTTAGGATGTATAATAATTAAAAATCGTTTTTTGCTGGAATGAAGTAAATGCAATATTGAGTGTAAATAGAGCGTAGCCCATAGAGATTTGATGAATTACGCAGATTATATGCAATATAAATATGTAAATATTCAAAAGTATGAAATTTCTTCATTATGTTGTGAGCAAAACCGCTTTCTATGTTTATGCTGAACAAAGTAGTAAGCTTAAAATGGCCTCCGTCAGTGCTAGGAGTAGACACTGAAGAAGGATTACCGAAACGCGTTTTTCTGCTGTTCAAAATAAACAACTGTATACTCTTCCCGCGAGTGCCTCAATCTTTACAGAAATTGGGAAAGAAACAGAGCTGGATATATATAGATATATATATATATATAATCCACCGCTCCAAAGGACACCGCAGATGCCGCACCCTTACGGAGAAAGAACGGACAACAGTCTCAGGTAGCAGATTGATATCTTTTTTTCTTTATTTGTTTTGCATAAAGTGCAGCAGTAGTGCCCTAGACCTATATATATTCCATTGGTAAATTTTGGCAATCCTCCAGCCTCTAAAAGGACGGCGGGCTTCGAGCGAGGGAGCGACCCCCAAATATTTTGTAGGTGCTGATTTCATGCAAAAAAGCAAAGCTCAAGCCCAAATTCTTATAGCGTGGTATTTATTACAACAAAAGCGTCAAAAAACCACCCGACGCGTTTCGGTGAAGCCGCACCTTGGTCACGTGACCAAGGTGCGGCTGCACCGAAACGCGTCGGGTGGTTTTTGACGCTTTTTTTGTAATAAATACCACGCTATAAGAATTTGGGCTTGAGCTTTGCTTTTTTGCATGAAATCAGCACCTACAATATATATATATATATATATATATATATATATATATATATATATATATATATATATATATATATATATATATATATATATATATATATATATATATATATAAAACCTACTGTATGTGGCCAGTAGGTGGTTAGTTATAGTATAGGAAAAGCATTTTTAACTTGCTTATATTGCTTATATCGTTGGATCGTTGGTGCCGCTTGAAGAATCTTCACAAAACTTTCCCTAAAAAGGGTGCTGTGATTATTTTTGTGCATGGAAATATTTGGAGTGATCCGTCAAGCGGGGGCTTGTACAAAGGGGGTGTCAAAAAAGTGAGTTTCCCATGTTAAATCCCATAGGAGTTTTGAACACGACTACAGTCACTGAACTGAATTAAACCAAATTTGGCAGGAAGGTAGATTTTGGTTCACAGATCATGCTTTCAGTTATCTGGTGTAAATTCTGGGATCGTGGTAGTTTTTGAATAATAACAAGCTCATGCAGGGAAATGCAGAGCTCTGATTGGCTGCCAACACATCAACCAGGAAGTGTAGTCAGCCATCTTGTGACTTGTTTCAGCCGAGTCGTCCCCCCCAAACAAAATGGAGCAGGGTACAATACCCTAACCCCTTAGCATTATAGCAAAAAAAACATTTATTTTTTATTTGGCTGCAGATTCACTAAATTAACTGCAAAAAAACAAACAAAAACATGCAGCACTCATTGAGGGATGAAGTCCCCTTAGATGCTGAGGGTCTTTGGGGGCCAAGAACCCCTCCTGTTAGCACTGGTAAGTCCCACACAGCAGGACTGCTGTGACCTCCTCAAAGGCCCCACTCCTTTTTTCAACCACTCTGCAAAACGTGCCTGCTGGCACACTATTGTTTGGGGAATTAAGTTATTTGGCTGCTGATGGTCATTGGGGCCAAGAACCCCTATTGTTAGCACCAGTAAGTCTCACAAAGAGGGAATTTTGATACCTCTTCAGCGGCCCCACTCCCTTTCTCAACCACTCTGCAAACGAGCCTCCTGGTGCACTACTGGCTGGGGGATGAAGTCCTCTTGGATACCGAGAGTCGTTGGTGGCCAGGAACCCCTTTTGTTACCACCAGTAAGTCCCACACAGCAGGACTGCTGAGACTTTGTTGGAGGTCCCATCCCCTTTATCAACCGCTCTGCAGATGTGCCTACTGGTGCACTACTGGTTGGGGGAGGAAGTCCCCGTGGCTGCTGAGGGTCAGTGGGGCCCAAAAGCTCTGTTGTTACCACCAGTAAGTCCAACACAGCGAGATGGTTGAGACCTCATCAGAGATCCTGCCGCCTTACTCAACTACTCTGCAAACGTGCCACCTGGAAATACTGGTTGGGGATGAAGTCCCCTTGGTGCTTGCGTAGCAGAGTTTACTACTCACCCCTAAAATAATGGTGAGAAAGGAGCAGAAAAAGAGGCAAAATAGAGGTCAGAAACCAGCAGCAATAGGCAAAATAAAGGTGAGAAACTAGCAGAAAGAGTCAAAATAAATGTGAGAACCGAGCAGAAAGAGGCAAAATAAAGGTGAGAAATGAGCTGAAAGAAGCAAAATAGAGATCAGAAGCCAGCAACAAGAGGCTAAATAGAGGTGAGAAACACAAAATCAGGCAGAATGAGCAGAAAGAGGCAAAATAGAGGTCAGAAATGAACAGCAAGAGACAGAATAAAGGTCTGGAGCGAGGAGAAAGAGGCAAAATAATGGGCAGAATGAGCAAAAAGAGGCAAAATAGAGGGGATGAGTGAGCAGAGAAGAGGCAGAAAAATTAGTTGAAAATGAGCAGAGGAGGCACAAAACCGAAGGCATCAAAGGGTAGCGGGCTGCGTGCAAGCTGGTGAGGAGGACTGTCACAGGGCGGAGCAGGCACGAGGACCTGCTTTTGTGTGCCCCTATATTTTTACCACACATCCACTGACAGACCCACTCAGAGACTCATACATTCACGCTCAGACTTTCAAAGACACTCATGCACCCAGTCACAGACCCAGTCAGAGACTCACGCACCGACTAGCAGACCCACTCAGACACTCATGCACCCACTCACAGACCCACTCAGACACTCATGCATCCAGTCACAGACCCACTCAGACACTCACATACTGACCTACAGATCCACACAGGCATTCCTAAACCCACTTACACAGCAATGTACACACCCATACAGTCACTCACACACCCTCTGACAGACCCATAGAGCCACTCAAACACCCACAAACCCATTTGCAAACCCACTCAGACACTCATAAAGCCACTCAAACACCCACTCTCTTATCTATACAGCCATTCACACACTCTCTCAAATATTACAGGTCATAGTAAGGAAATACAATTTTAAAATGTTGAAATTCACAGAAATAAACAAAGGTTAAAAGGACATAATAACTAGGAAATAGAATTATAAAACCATAGAAATTCACTGAAAAAAACAAAGATTACAGAGACATTATAGTTAGGAAATTGAATTTAAAAAAACCTTAGCAATTCATTGAAAAAAACAAAGGTTACAAGGACATTATATATAGGCTCAGATTTCACAAATACAAATCTGTGAAATTCAGCAGTTAAAGTTATATAAGCTAACTATAACTTATGTCTGGCAATTCACTGCTTATGACCTCACATATTACATCACTGATGACTTGGTCAGTGACATCAATGATGACATCATTGATGTCATCACTGATTACGTCATCCACTGAACCACTCACACACCCGCTCACACCCCCATACAACCTCCCTTATACCTACTCACACACCCATATAACCACTCACATACCCATTCACAGACCCATACAACTACTGGCATACATACTCACTCATACAGACACTCAGACAACCACTCACCCTTACAACAACTCACATAGCCACTCACAGACCCATACTTCCACTTACACACCCACAAAACCACTTTCACACCCACTCAAGACCTATACAGCCACTCACACACTCATTCACACAGCCATACAACCACTTACATACCCAATCGCACACCCACACAGCCACTCATTCATCCATACAGCCACTCATACACCCACTCACTTACCCATAATCCAGTCAACCACTCACTTATCCATACATCCTCTTACACACCCAGTCACTCACCCATAGCTCCAGTCACACAGCCAGTCAATCAACCATACAGCCACTCCCAAACATAGTCATCCACACATAGAACCACTGACACAGCCACTCACACACCCATACAGCCAGCATTCCTCATACTAAGCCTGAAAAAAATATGAACACCCGCGTCCTTATGGAATTTGATTGGCTCACCTTGCTTGCCCCCATCATCTTCACCAGCTGCATCATTTACTAAGCCATCATCTCTGATAGTTAGTTCTCACCACACCTGCAGGCAGGATACTATCAGACCACAGTCTAAGAAGTGTAAAAAAAGAAAAAAACAAGGCAGCAGGTCTTTTCAGTCTACACCCCCAGGATTTGGAACAACACACCTTATCCGTCATCACCTCCCAAACGCTGCTTAAATCTATGAAAGAGTTGAAGACATGCACCTATTTAATGAATGTTACATCTCAATGACTTAACTGTCCACAGTCCAGCTACCTCTCCTGTGACTCGAGACCTCTTGCTGAACTTTTACTCTGTACTGTGCTCCACTGCCTTTGAGCTATGTTAGTGCTATAGGCAGGACTTTAGGTGGGCCGGGTCCTGCCAGTGCTCAGCACTGGTAGTTCTAAAACGCAGGTGTTGAGATGGGCTTTCCATTTTTGCCCTCAGGGTGAAAAAAATATCTTAACTCTGTAGAAGTACCACCCTTCACTGCCTTTGAGGTCACTGCAAAGAAATTCTCTATAGTTCTTTCATGATCTCATCATTTCAGAACCGAAGCATTTTCAATAGTCTATACAACAAAGCCATAGGAGTTTCATATTTATCTTACAGAACAAGCCAATAGCCCTGACTTGCTGTAGGTGTAATGTTATTTGTTGTATTATATATCTGTATGCAATGACCGAAGCAGCAAAATAGCAGTCGGGCGGCACACTATGCTAAGCACAGATTTTTAGCATGGTATGTTTAAGCCACACCCTTAATTACATCGGCCACGCCCCTTTGAGAGACCCCCTAGTTGTTTCATTCCACTTAAAGCTCTGGCTATAGAAATACCACAGACGAACATACCTGCATAGATTGAAAAGGGGGGGCCTTTGCCCCCCCCCGCCCGCATGGCAGTGTGGCGATCACTCCCCTCCACCAAGGCCTCTCGGTGGTGGGGCGTGTCCTCAGGGGCGCGCCCTACCACCGATTGGCGGCCGCCCTCCCTGACCCGGATGGCTTTGAGCGACATCCGGGTCGGGGGGGCGGGCTGTAGGTGGGGGATAAAGAGGCGGGGAGCGCCCAGGGGACTCCTTGTTGCCTGGGCGCTCCCCCCCATACCGGTGGTGCCCCGCGCTCGGGGCTTCTTGTTTTCCAGTAATTTGTCGTTTTTGTTTTCCAGGTTGCGGATAGCATCGACGGAGGCGGCAGCTGAGGCGTTCACATTGCGTTGCCATCATCTTGCGAGCATCCAGGGGAGGTCGGCTCGAGCTCGGGGAGAAACGGAGAGAAACGAAGCGCCGCCTGAGTGTCCCCAGCGTGTGTGTTCCGTGGCCCCTGCTTTAAGGTATTTTGTCGGGGCGGGGGGCGGACGAGGCCGAGTAGCGCTGCCTGACACGAAAGGAGGCGTCGCTTCAGGCTGTCCCCGGCGGGATTGTTCCTCGGCCGCAATTTCAGGTTTATTGTCGGGGCGGGGAGCGGACAAGGCCGAACAGCGCTGCCTGCGGCCATAGCCATAAGTTCCGGTCGGCTGAGGGCTCCAGAAGTCATTTCAGTAGGGCCCCGAAGTGATCTGCAGGCCAAGCCACAATAAATGCAGGGGTTTTAACACGTAGGAAGTGAGTTGTGGGACTTTGCCGCGATTCGGGCGTTTGTTGTCTTAGCGGTCAGGTTGGCTAGGCATCCCTGGAGACCTTTCTTCTCGTGGGGGGGGCAAAAACAGGGGCAATTAAGGCAGCGCTTGTGGGGGGGTGACTGAGGAGAATACTGCATTTAGGCACAAATATTTAATGACGTATGTACTGTGGGGTAGTTCAAAGGGATAGCCAGTTTAGGCATTGGGATTTGGTTGGATGCTACAACCAGGTTTAACATAGGGGTGATTTATAAAGGTTGGATCAATTCCCCATCCCCTTTTGGGAAATTAGTTTTTGGTCCCTTTGTGTTTTTTCAGTTGATTTCCAGAAATTATTTGAGTTAGCCACCCCCAGGTATTAATAATTTTTCTATTACAGGCAATCACTATTGTGTGTCCCCAAGTTAAGCTACAGCAGCTTCTACGCGGTGAGCTCGGAGTGGGGGACGGCGGACGTGGCCACACACCCAGTACTGGCTGTGGAGGACGCAGGAGTGGATCGGTAAGAGGAGAGCGGGGGGCTTGCATTTCATTGCTTCTGGTAGCCGCCGGGTGGGTCTACGTTAGAGTTTACTCACCCCTGACAAACCGGGCAAGCCGGGGCGTTGCGGTTACGGTTGCATGGTGCTCATAGCCCCCTGTACATCCTCCAGCAGGTGAAGGTACAAAGCACACGGTCACCTGAACTGTAACACTAGGAGTGTAGGGCAGGGGGTGAAAATATGCCGGGGCCAAAGGGTGGTAAAAGAGGGCCTAGCATGGAGGTTATGATGCACGCCATGATGCGGGAGATGGGTGAAATTAATAAGAGGCTGGGGAAAGTGGATGAATTGGAGGCCCGCATGAATGAGAGGTTTGTTGATCCACTAGGCCCATCAGACAGGCCCATGCGGCAGAGAATTGCACCCTTGCCGAGGGGTGATTTTGTTACCCCACCAAAGAAATCTAAGGCCAAGAAACCAAGGTACAATGCCCCAGCCCTCGTGCCTCTAGTACCGGTCCCGAATACACCCGCACCTGTGGTATCGGTTCCTCTGGCACCTCTGCCAGTTGCCCCTGTGCCCGCGACGCCGGTGCCGGACATGACGCCGCCCCCCCCGCTCGTGGCACCGCTGGCAGTCCCGAGTGTGCCGCCAACCTCCGCTCCCTTGGCTATCGCGCCAGTGCCACCGGACATGCCACTTGAGGTCCCAGTTGTGACAGGGGGCAACCTGGACCCGGTCCCTGTTGAGTTGGTATCTCAAATAGCCGCCTTACTACCTTGGTTGCAAAAGGGTGGCGTATTTCCTGCCTCATGAGATCATGCAGCAGAAGCGGCGAAATTGGTAGAAAAGATTAAAGCTGCAACTGCGGCTGACAATATTGCGTTGCCATCATCTTCTTCACTTACAGGTTCCAGTCCCGCTCAACCGAAGGGAGACGAGGGCTTACCGGTTCAGTCGCCCGTCAATGGTAAGGAGGTGGCTCTGCCTCTCTTGGGGGACGGCTCAGTGCCATCCAGGAGTGAAAATTTGGCACAACATGTGTCACAGGCAGTTAAAGAGTTGATTTGGGCGGGCAAATATGTTTACATTTTTTCATTGTTGCTAGACAATAGGGAAATGGAGCAGGCCAAGTTATTGAAGGAATGGATGCATCCGAGTGAATGGAGGGCACAGTGCTCCAGGTTCAGGGTAGACGACACTTTGAAGAATTGGATCAGGGCCTTTTCCGTCCTTACGGCTATTACGGCCGAACGCCCCCCTAATGTGCAGGCAGCAATGGCTTGCTACCAGAGCAGGATTGTGGGGTGGAGCGATCAATACACTGGGGATGCGTGGAAAGAGTATGATGTGAATTTCAGAAAAGCAAAGGAATTTGACTCATCACTGGCATGGGACAGAGTAGATTCGATGTCTTGGCATAAGCAGTTCTATGGGGACACAGCCCCATCCCAGGCCACTAATGCAGTCAGGGTGTTCTCCGCCAGACCCCAACAGCCCTTTCGGTCAACCCAGGGGAGTGAGGTCCCGGGGAAGAATAGGGGGGGGGGTCAGCGAGAAAAGGTGTATGCTGGGACTTTAATAAGCGCTCCTGCACCGGGGCCCAGGGCACCTGTAGATTTAGACATGCATGTGCGGTCTGTGGTCACCCATCCCACCCCGAGACAACTTGTAGGTCCAAGCAAGGCAACCACGGTCAGAAGGGAAGGGGGAAGCCAGAATAGTGCAGACGATTCGGGCCCTCCCACACCGATAGACGTTTTGGCAATGATCCCATGGTTGAATAGATACCCAGACCATACAGCGGCCACTCTCCTCCAGGAAGGTTTCTCACATGGTTTTAGGATCCCGGCGGTGGGGTACACAGGTAGCGCCCGTTGCAGGAACCAACTGTCAGTAAAGCATAACCCTGAAGTGGTGGGGGCGAAGATTATCAAGGAACTGTCACTGGGCAGGATAGCGGGCCCCTTCCAAGAGGTGCCTGTCCCCAATTTTGTGTGTTCTCCGCTGGGAGTAGTACCTAAAAAAGAGAGAGGCGAGTTTAGACTGATTCACAACCTGTCGGCACCAAGAGGAGCATCTTTGAATGATGCGATTGATAAAGGGATTTGTAGTGTAAAATATGCTTCATTTGACCAGGCTGTTGATTTATTGCGAGCTCTGGGGCCAGGGGCATTGGTGGCAAAATCTGACATAGAATCTGCTTTCCGCCTCCTTCCAGTCCATCCTTTGGATCACCACCTCCTAGGTTTCAATTTCGAGGGCAAGTTTTACATGGACAAATGCATGCCCATGGGCTGTTCCATTTCATGTGCCTACTTTGAGACGTTTAGCTCGTTTCTAGAGTGGGTCATGAGACAGGCGACGGGCCACCAGCAGGTCATGCATTACCTAGATGATTTCCTTTTCTTGGGTGCGGCGGGCTCTCAGGAGTGTGCCTGGGCATTGCAGGAATTTTGCGTGCTCATGCGGGCTTTTGGGGTCCCGCTAGCTCCAGGAAAGACGGTCGGCCCATCCACCTGCTTGGAGTTCCTTGGTATTGAGATTGACTCGGTGGAGGAATGCTTCAGGTTGCCCAGGTACAAAGTGTCTAAATTTAGAGCAGCACTTTGTCAATGCCTACGCAAAGACAAAGTGTCCTTGCAACAGCTGCAGGAAGTAGTGGGGCAACTGAATTTTGCTCTGCGGGTTATCCCAATGGCACGCCCGTTTTCACGCTCCATTGCGCAGGCTATGAGAGGTCTACGTGAGAAGCATCACCGCACGAGACTGTCATCTGAGGTTCGCCAGGATATGCATATATGGATGGCATTCCTGGAGGATTTTAATGGCAGGATAGTGTGGCCCGGTCCCACCACCACATCAGCAGAGTTGGGTTTATGGACTGACGCTGCTGGTAGTGTGGGCTTCGGCGCCATTCTAGGGTCCAAATGGGTCACCCAGCGGTGGCCGGAGGAATGGAAAGCGTGGGGTTTGCCCGCCAATATTGGCTTCCTGGAACTCTTCCCAATATGGGTGGCCTTGAAGGTCTGGCCAAAACACCTGTGTAATCAATCAGTGGTGTTCTGGTCGGATAACATGACAGTGGTGGAATGTATAAATCAACAAGGGGCACGCTGCCCCTTCATACTCCGCCTGATAAAGGAGATTGTGTTACAGTGCTTAAAATAGAATGTGGTCTTCAGAGCTAAGCATGTCCCAGGTATCCTCAACAATGCAGCTGATTCCCTTTCTCGCTTCAAAATGCAGGTATTCAGGGAGCATCTTCCTGCAGCAGACCCCTCGCCAGCCCACTTCCCGGCAGTACTTTGGCAGATTGGTGCCCCAGACTACAGGACCTCGTGGTTGCTAGCTTAGCCCCCAGGACCAAGACAGCTTACGAAGGGGCGTTTTTGTCTTACCGGGCTTTCTTGGGGCTGGAATGGGAGGCTAGGTGGGCGCAGGAGGACAGCTTTGCGGCCTACTTGGAATCAATGCACAGGGAAGGGCGCTCAGTGGCGGCGGCGAGCAGACATAGGGCGGCGGTCTCCTTCTTCGCGCAGGCTAAGGGCATGCGGGATCCTACTAACACCTTTATGGTGCGCAAGGCTTTGAGGGGTTGGCGCCGTCTACAAGGTCACGCACCGGATGGAAGAAGGCCCATTGGGCTGGCTCGGCTGACAGCCTCATTGGGTGCACTTCACAGTGTCTGTAGCTCCGAGTGGGAGGTACTTCTGTTTAAAGCTGCATTTTCCCTGGCTTTCTATGGGGCTCTGAGAATTGGTGAATTAGTCGCAGGGTCAAAAGGGGATACGCTAGGGGGCCTGCAGCAGGCTTGTGTAAAGATCAGAGAGGATACTATGTGGGTGACAATTCTGAGGTCTAAGACTGACCAGGAGTCTCGGGGTCACACCATAGTGCTCCATCGGGCACGGGCCAACCCTTGCAGCCCGGTTTCACACGTGGAGTTACTCCTCAGGCAGCGCGAGGGCCCGTCGGGGGGTGCACTGTTGTGTCACGCCGATGGCACACCATTGACCAGGTACCAGTTTAGGCGAGTCATGGAGCTGACGGTCAGACAGACAGGTTACGACCCCAAGGAATTCGGCACTCACTCATTTAGGATTGGGGCAGCAACTGAAGCGGTAGCGAGGGGTTTCCCGGTAGAGAATGTAAAGAGAATAGGGAGATGGTCGTCGGAGTGTTACAAACGATATGTACGAATTGACTTGTTGTGACAGGATGGTGCTTACGCCTGGTGTCTTTCTGGTTTTTGCAGTTTCTCAAACCTGTGACGCAGGGGAGGAACTCGCCGGCGGGCGTCAACGATCACCACCATCGCAGCACAAGCAACAGGAGGGACGCAAGAAAGTGGTGACTTGGATTGTGGGCCATTCTCATGTGAGGCGCGCTCAACATGTTTTTCTTTCAGGAGACCGCAGGAACAGGGCCGCGCAGCGGAAGTTTCATATTTCCTTTTTTGGTAGAGGGGGTCTGTGCCTCAGCCAGTTTAGGAGCTTCTTCCAGGGAATCTTAGCACAACAGCCCACCCCCCCCCGTCAGTGGTGATAATTCACCTGGGGGAGAATGATTTGGCCAGACTAGGGAGGCGCATCCTTATTGAGGAAATCATCTCCACTGCTGGGTGGGTAACTAGGATATGCCCAGGTTGCACAGTAGTATGGTCGCAACTTATCCCTCGGTGGCAGTGGCGAGGGGGGGACTCTGTCAGGGCGTTGAATCACTCGGTAAAGAGGATCAACACGCAGTTGGACAAACTATTCCGAGCCTCCCGGTTGCAGACGATTCCACACGGGTGTATCTGGGGTAAGCATTTCTATCTGGGGGACGGAGTATACTTGACTGAGGCAGGGAATGTCCTGTGGTCGAATAATCTCTGGGCTTGGTTAGAGGGTTTTGCTAGGTAAGTCAGTCTGATTGTAGGGATAGGTAGGGGAGGCCAAATCGTCGGTTAACAATGCTGGCCTGTGGCGGTAAGGTCATGACCGGTGAGCAGTTATTTTAAGGTCTGAGGGGGCGGGCATCATCCTATGGAGGTTCCCGCCCAGGGGGAGGGGCCATTGGCCCTTCCTAGAACTTCAGGGGCAAGGTCATTGGTGCTTCAAAGGGGCGCGGGTTGGAGGAGTCACGCTTTTCTTAGGCTGGTAGCCACCCCGCGCGCGCATACTTATGACGTCAACAGATGGAGCTGAGTAAGGGCCCTCCTTAAGTGGGTAAATGGAGTTCACGGCGTGGACCGCGTAATTAACGGGCCCGGCTGCGCATGCGCACATCTTGTGGTGAGGCGCAGCTAGTAGGACCTGACACCGGTTAGCGACCTTGCCATATGGCCAGAAATGTTAGTATAAAATTTCAGATGAGGATGTTAGATTCGGTTAGGAAACAATCTGTATTAGAGTTTTTGTTAAGGATAGTCTCTCACATTTGTTGACAATCATGTATCTAATGTCCTGCTGAATTTTGTATAAACTGCTTATCGTGCAATTAAAATTTATTGTTTTATATCTTAATAAATAAGGCCGGGGGGTTTCGCGACCCCCCACCTTCCAAAGATAACCATGTTTAATGTCCTTGTGTCCGGGGGTTGGTGTGGTCATAGGGAGGGGGCGGCAGCCAATCACTGACCATGTAAAAAGGGGGGCCTTTGGCCCCCCCCGCATGGCGGTGTGGCGATCGCTCCCCTCTACCAAGGCCTCTCGGTGGTGGGGCGTGTCCTCTGGGGCGCGCCCTACCACCGATTGGCGGCCGCCCTCCCTGACCCGGATGGCTTTGAGCGACATCCGGGTCGGGGGGGCGGGCTGTAGGAGGGGATAAAGAGGCGGGGAGCGCCCAGGGGACTCCTTGTTGCCTGGGCGCTCCCCCCCATACCGGTGGTGCCCCGCGCTCGGGGCTTCTTGTTTTCCCCACCCACCATCCCTGGAACAAAGCGGTGTTATATGCATTATTAGTCTAACTCAGTCGTTAATTTGATGTAATGTTTGTTAGGCCGATTTTCCTATGCTTAGTAAACTGATTTGTTTTTGTAATTTTGGTTGTTATGCTTTCTCTTAGGCTTTTTTCCCTTTGGTAACGGTACTGTATTATGTTATTGGGTGCATTGGTATTTAGGCCTTTTTTCCAGTTTTAGCTTCACGGTGTTATATGTGATATTTACTTAGTCAGGGTAGCTGTCCTTTAGAATTTTTCCATAGGTCGTCGTATTTATTAGGTGTGGGGCATGCGGTAAGGTCATGACCGGTGAGCAGTTATTTTAAGGTCTGAGGGGGTGGGCATCATCCTATGGAGGTTCCCGCCCAGGGGGAGGGGCCATTCGCCCTTCCTAGAACTTCAGGGGCAAGGTCATTGGTGCTTCAAAGGGGCGCGGGTTGGAGGAGTCACGCTTTCCTTAGGCTGGTAGCCACCCCGCGCGCGCATACTTATGACGTCAACAGATGGCGCTGAGTAAGGGCCCTCCTTAAGTGGGTAAATGAAGTTCACGGCGTGGACCGGGTAATTAAGGGGCCCGGCTGCGCATGCGCACATCTTGTGGTGAGGCGCAGCTAGTAGGACCTGACACCGGTTAGCGACCTTGCCATATGGCCAGAAATGTTAGTATAACATTTCAGATGAGGATGTTCGATTCGGTTAGTAAACAATCTGTATTAGAGTTTTTGTTAAGGATAGTCTCTCACATTTGTTGACAATCATGTATCTAATGTCCTGCTGAATTTTGTATAAACTGCTTATCGTGCAATTAAAATGTATTGTTTTATATCTTAATAAATACGGCCGGGGGGTTTCGCGACCCCCCGCCTTCAAAAGATAACCATGTTTAATGTCCTTGTGTCCGGGGGTTGGTGTGGTCATAGGGAGGGGGCGGCAGCCAATCACTGACCATGACACTTTGAGCAGCATTCTAGGGGGTCACGCTGTAGACAAGATGGACACTTTCCCCCAAGGAACTGTATTTAGTCTACCGCCCCCCGGGCCCCTTGGCAAGGTTTAAGGGCACCCTCATAGAGTGCGCCACTGAGATGGCGCTGCGGAGGGATACGTTTCTGCTACTCGGAGACCTTAACATGCACCTCGAAGATTCACTAGACAAGGGAGTGATGGAGTTCCGGCAGGATCTCCAAGCACTACAATTAGAGCTGAAGGGCCACCTTCCAGCACACCAACAAGGTCATTTGCTTGACCCAGTCTTTGCTAACTGGGAGGATGTTAGGGTGGCTCCTCCAGTGCCTCTCCCGTGGACTGACCATTTCTTGGTGCCTTTTGAAATCTCTCTCCCTAAGAATAAGGTCACCGCTCCCACTCCCCTTAACTATCTCAGGCGCAAATGGGCTAGGTTCTCCCTGCCCAAATTTAATGAGGCTCTTACAGCCTATGGCCCCCCTGTAGACGATGATGCGGATTCGGCAAATAAACTACTTAACGAACGAATCACGGCTGCGCTGGACCAAACGGCCCCTTTAAACCATCTTAAGAAGGGTGGTCGTAAACAGAGATCGGCACCATGGTTTAACGAAGAATTGCGTGGTGCCAAGAGGGAGTGTAAGCGAGCGGAGAGGCAGTGGAGGGTAGCCTATGACAGTCAGGCGAGAGAGAAATATCTCACTCACCGACGAGCATATCATAATCTTATCAGGATAACAAAAACTGCCCACTACGCAGAGAGAATTTTGGATGCAGAGAACTCAGCAAAAGAGCTGTTCTGTGTATACAAATCTCTTGCTGTCTCCGAATCCACAGCAGGACCAGAGGACTGCTCTTTGGCTGCTTGTAATCGTATTGCCGACTACTTTAGCGACAAAGTGTCCAAAATATACTCCGCCTTCCCTGCCCAACCAGCGATAGATGGAAAAGTTGAGGCATCAGTTAGAGAGGTAGATGGTCACAATCTGCTGCTTAATTTCTTCACCCCACCAGCTGAAGACCTGATCAACATATGTAGATCAGTGAAATCAGGTTCCCCACGGGACCCAGCATCTCCTAAACGGCTGGGGGACAGCCTGACAACATTAGAGCCATATATCAGGCACCTGCTGGACATTTCCTTCAGGTCCAGCACTGTGCCTTGGGAATGGAAACAAGCAGTTGTGCTCCCCCTTCGCAAGAAGCCTAATATTAGCTTCGAAAAGCTGGAGAACCTGCGCCCCATTTCCCTCCTTCCTTACTTCTCGAAAGTGGCTGAGAAGTTGGTGAATCGGCAGCTAATGCAGTTTGTGGAAGAGTCTAATCTCCTTCACCCCACCCAATTCGGATTCAGACCTCGCCATTCGACGGAGTCGGCACTCCTCATGGCTTCCGAATCCATCAGGCAGGGGGTCGACGAGGGCCACACTATGGCCCTGATCCTGCTGGACCTCAGCGCCGCGTTCGACACTGTGGCACATCCCATCTTGCTACAGTGTCTGAACAAGGCAGGGCTGGGTGATGCAGCGCTAAAATGGATCCAGTCGTTCCTATCGGGCCGTGGCTTCCAAGTCAGGCAGGGCGACTGCTATTCCAGGCGAATGGCATTGGATCAAGGGGTACCACAGGGCTCGTCCCTTAGCCCAACGCTTTTTAATCTATATGTGGCCCCAGTCGCCTCCATAGTGGAGAGCTACGGTCTGCGCTTGGTGTCATACGCTGACGACACGCAGCTGGTCATCTCCCTATCGCGTGCACCCGGCCTTGCGGCAGACATCTTCAGAGCATGCATGCAAGATCTTGCTGCCTGGATGTCTGCCAACTGCCTTAAACTTAACGGCAACAAGACCGAGGTGCTGGTGGTGGGGGGAGACCGAGCGGCGTGGACGTCAGCGTGGTGGCCTCCTTGTTTGGGAATGGCACCCACCCCCTGCCTGGAGGCGAGGAATCTAGGGGTCTGGTTCGACTCCGATCTAACCTTTGGCACCCAGGTTAACCGGGTGGTTGGCACCTGTTTCGGGATCCTCAAGACCCTCAGGAAGGTTCTGGAGTTCCTTCCCACCAAAGCCCGCCGAACACTAGTGCATGCTCTAGTCACGTCCAGGTTGGACTATGGCAACCTTCTCTACCTGGGAATCCCTGAGAAGAACCTGAGCCGCCTTCAGGTCTTGCAAAACGCCGCTGCTCGGCTAGTCCTCAGACTACCGAGAAGATCAGCCTCCAAAGCCGCGCTCCAAGCCTTGCACTGGCTTCCTGTCAGGAGCAGGATAGAATTCAAGGCCCTCTGCACCTGCCATAGGATCATCAACGGCAGGGCACCCTCCCCACTTCAGGATCTCTTGACACAATACGAGCCATCCCGTACGCTAAGATCCTCTGGCTCAGGGCGCCTAACTATTCCAAAGGTGTCCAAAGCGAGGATGGGTGGCAGATCCTTTAGGTACCTTGCCGCATCCTGCTGGAATAAACTCCCGGTAGCGCTGCGCCTGGAACCATCAGAGTCTATCTTCAGGGCTGAGCTGAAAACATTTCTCTTTGCCAGATAGCGGGCCTCCCCTCTGATCTTCCTCTGAACACGCTCGCATCTTAGCGCGGGGACACGCCGTTGTGCGTCACCATTGCGCTCTACAAGAATGCCTATTATTATTATTAACCAAGTTGGGATTCGGATTGCCTGCTTTCCTTCACAATTTAAATTAGTTGAGTTTATAAACAAGCATAAACGCCACTCCAGTCAGTGAAGTAAACCATGTGCTTTAAAACTTCCCAATACTGTGGGAAAGAATGAAATGTAAAGTTCACGTGGGCCCACACTCCCCAAAGATCACTAAATCCACCCGTAACAGTCCCCTTCCTCCAATCACGGACTCGAAATCTCTCGAGTTTAACACAAGAACCTAAACCCAACATATCCAATAGCAAGTTATTTAATAATCCCTACGCGGTAGAAGCGGAATAAAAAACAGCCGTATCCAATTATGAACTTTGAACGTAAATATATCCTTGTGGCTGTTTAACATCTTTGAAGCCCCCCTTGGCAGCCATTTTTGTTTCCTTTGGGCGGGGGAATAGAGGGAAAAGATGTTTTTTTCCGCAGTCACGCTGTTCTTGAAAATATGAAATTAGTTTGGCAGAGACCCTGACTGCAATTTATCAAAATACTTTACTGGGACCAGGCTCCGCTCCTTCAGCAGCAGCGGCGCCGTGCACAAAAAAATTGTGAAATGAATTTGCTATTTATTGCCAGGTGTTTGTAATGCCTGAATGCCCCTCTCAGATAGATAGCCGCACTTGCTCGCGCTCGCTTTTCCTTTTCTCTTTAAGTCTAGACAGCGCATGCCAGGAATGATTTAGGTGTTTGCGGCGCTGCTGTTTTTTCTACCTTGACACCTCCGAAAAAAATGATACGGGGAATTAATCAAGGATGCGGGAGGCGAGCGAGATAGAACAAGGCTGATTAAATAAGTGTCCTGCTGATGTGCCACTTTCTAATTGCAATTATGAAAATACAATGCAGGTTCCAGATAGTTATCCCTAGATGCAGCTATTAGATAGCGCAGCACACACTAACGCACGGAATTAATTACCAGGTTATGATGGATGGGATGCAAAAAAACAAAATATATTAAAGCTTACCGCACTACCAAGACGGATAAAAATTAACCCCCATATTAAATTACCTCATTCTTTTCTTCTCGCATTCTCGCTTCTTATTTACTTCGCTCGAGTTATTGAATATGCAGGAAAGTTTTCGAGCTGTTCAAGGTCTGCACTGAAAGCCTCGAATTTAGTTTCTTTAGAAATTCCTTCTGCTTTGGCGCCATTTGTTAAAGTATCGACTTTACCAAAAACCTCAGCACTGAGTATGTAAACCGTTTAACCTTTCTCCGCAGGGCAGCCAGAACACCACCATTTCCCCAATTAAATACTTCAAATATGTTACGGCGATTACCCTTGCAGTTTCTCTCAACAAGATATACATAATTTAATGTGTCAACCAGAGCATTCCATTGCTGCAATCCCATAAAGCATTGCGCGATCAAATTATCAAAAAGGCAGATGGCAGATCGCCTGCCATTCTTTTACAGATCTGCAGTGCTTTATGAGTATCCCGCACAAAAGGAAGAACTTAATTTGGGCTGGTGCTTGTAGGTGATGAGCACCGGCACTCATTTATTTTTTTATCAAACTTTGACTCAGAGCGAGAGAGAGAAAGTTAGAAAAAAGAGAAAAGGGAGAAGGATAGGAAAAGAGTGAATAAAGAAGAAAGAACGAGCATAAAACAACATGCATAAGCTAAAGGGCGAGTCTCTAAGCTTATATGAGTACGGAAACTAGTGCTGCAGGCGTACTCTTGTTCTTAAATGCCTTTGTGAATTAGCCCAAAAACATCCAACTCCCTATCAGTAAAAATCCTAAGAGGGCACAGTCCTGTCTATTTCTACTATACATCTTTCTATTAAAGTCCCATTTTAGATGTTTTTGAGGCAATTTAAAAAGGTATGTAGGAGTATGTAAATGAATACTACAGAGGTGCAACTTTACATGCTCCAAAATGCTTATATGAATGGACCCGAGGAAGTGTAGGGTGGAGGAAAAAATAAGCAGGAGACGGAATCAAGCCTCAGCAGTTTTGGTATCTGGTAACCTCAGTATTCGGCAGTGCCAGCAGACGGCTCCTTAGAAACATTTTTGGCCCTGCACTTTTTATTGTTTTACAAATTAAAAACTGTCAGGTGCCAGATCTCAGACATGTGGTATTTGGGCGTCTCAAGGATTGCAATACTAAGGCTCTGATTGTGAGTGACTCAGTAAACCTAATTTGCCTGGTAACAGAAGTTACTGGAGAAAAAAAGATTAGAAAAAATGTGCTTAATCTGCATATTTCGTCTGATAAAAACTAGCGCAGTATGATTGTGCAACCTGGGCTGAATCTTAGATTTACATGCAGAAATCGGTGCTGATTTCCATGGTTATTACCCACTGCTCAGGGGAAAAGTCAGGAAAATTGCAGCAAATACCGCAAGCTACAGAATGCCACAATATCAGTTACTCTAGGTGCAGAATTACCAATGTAGTGTTCCTGCATTACATACGAGAGTCAAAATATATATCCTCATCTAAGGAAACATCAACTTAATCGGTGTATTATTGACGTGGTTATCATATACCACTTGACTAATCTATAAGAAATGGGTGATTTTGGGTTGACAGCACGGCCAGATGCGGATGCAGACGGATGTACGTCAGTACAACGCGATCTTTTAGATCGCGGTACTTTACAACGCTGCCATTACAACGCAAGTCGTTACAACGACTTGCGTTGGTGTGCACGGATTGAGGATTATTATAATTTTATATTCCAACACCAGCCCACGTAACAGTAGGGAAGGTGTTGGAATATAAAATTACAATATTCCTTATCCAACAGCACCATCCAGCGCAAGTCGTAGTAACGACTTGCGTTGTTATGGCATCGTTGTAAAGGTAGTGCGCTGTAAACACCGCGTTGTAAACAATGTTTCCCGATGCGCACGATTGCTGCTCAAGAACACCGATCGATGTACCTTGTTCCTTTCAAGAACGGACACGACGGTTCTTTCAACACTGATTAATGACCCATAACGAGTGCCTGAGTGTACACACCAGCACAGTTAACCCTTACTACGACACCCTGGGTGTGGACGAGACTCACGCCCTCACCAGGCTCCCCTACATGCATATTCGCGGAGGGTGACTAAGTCTCCAGTATAGCAGGTTGCCTTTCCACCTCCCCCAGTCCTGATGAAGACCCGCATGGCGAGGTTACACTCACCCTTGAGCTTTAAAGTCGGGTCGAAATGTCGACGCCCCCGGACAGGCCTAGACCCACCTCTGTGTGTCCCTACCATGCAAAAAGGAATTTAATTATGTATCTGTTCAAACCAATTCAATGGACGATATGTATTATAAATGTGGCTAGGACGGTGATTGACAACCGTACCTATTGTATTGAAATTGTATTAAGTGCTTCTTCTATCACACCGAATCTCTCCCCTTTTCACTGACCCACACTGAACACCTTTCCATTTGCACGTTCCCCCTTGGAGCAACCTACTTTTTCGTTAGGATACTATTTATTCAATTGATCCTTTACCAGCTTTCAAGTTCAATAAATTGCTGGTTGTATATGATGTCAGTTTGTTGCATTGCTTCATTTGATGCTTAAATACTTAACTAAGACCCGTGAGCTTCTCCAATTATAATTTCCATAGCTCAGTTTTGTACTAAAGAATTATATTAATTAGGTTTATTGATTCATCATTTACAATAAATTAGGTTCTAGGACCACTGTTTTTTGTACCACTAAATACCCAGATCCAGGACTACCTTTGGGTAAACCCCATTTTTTGAAATAGCCGCATATTATTAATAGGCAGATATCAACGGAGATACTCAAGATCATCAGAGAAAATATTGATTGTCATATTGTTTTTCATCAATAAAGGTTTCGAACATAGCAAAAAAGAAAATGGCACTATTGAATTCCAAAATGCAATCAATATCCAGTCAGTCAGTCAAAGAAGCTTTATTCGACTATGGAAGTCATAAAAGCATTACAGATAAAAAGTAATAAAACAGTACACACGGTAAAATCTACGAGAAAACGTTTGGGCAAAAAATTTCAAGAATGGCAATCAGAGCTATCGCTCTATGAAACATTACATGACATAACAAGATTTATAAACATAAAGTACAGACAGTCTCATAAGCCTTTAAAGTCGTGTTGGGCCCCACAAGTCACATTATGCCCACATGACCCTACACGAAGTTAAAGGATTTTATCATGATCGATTTCCAGCCATAATTTGTTTGGAACGAATGTGCCATATCCCCCTCAAGAATTTTGCCACTGGGATTGCGTACCTAGGTGATGGATCAGCGCAAAGGATTCCCAGGGCTATGCTGTGTGATCTTGTGCCCACATTCTTACCAAGCTGCGCCAGCCAAACTTTACGAGGGCAGGCGTAGGCAGGGCAGGGCAGGCAAAAAGCACATACAAATATGATGCAATATATTTGGCACAAATATGACATTTGTTGTCCCTGGTGGAAGACCATTTGGAAGAAAAACACTTCAGGGGCAAAGATCCTGATCCGACATAGAAGTAAAGTTTTTGGTCCAAAGGCTTTTTGATGATATCCCAAGAGGTCTCGAGGCTCGGGCATGATTTTATCTGAAGAAAGAGCCCGAGAGTGAGGTCACCTAAACTCTTCATGTGCAACCATTTCCCAGTAGGTTTCTTTTTGAGGCTGTTTTTTGACGGGAACATTGAGGTAGAAGTGGAATCCCACAGGTGTAATAAGCCCATTTTATTAATCAGACTTCTCAGATCTCGCAACCAGCTGATTTTGTGGAAACAATCCAAAATGATGATATCCCTTAAGCCCTCTGTATATGCTGCCAATTCTGGCGTACACCATATTCTACTCCAGTATAGAATTGGCCGTAGCCTGGCTAGATCCGTCAGGGCTTTCCTGCCTAGGTCATTCCTTAGGGGGAGGGGAGGAGCACTCTGTGGCAGACTGGTAATTGCGTGCAGAAACGCATTCTCAGCAATTGTTAGCTGGGTTAAATTCTCTAGGCCCCACAGCTCAGCCTCATAAAGGACTGAGCTCATCACTTTGCTATTATAGATTTGAAGTGCTGGACAAAGGGGCTTTGTCAGAGAGGTTTTAAGTTCCTTTCTAAGTGTGCCAGCTAACTGCCAATGCTTTAGTGCCATGACTTCGATGTGTGGCTTCCACCTCATGTCCTTCTGCACTTTGATGCCCAGATAAACAAAAGCATCAATCTGCTCCAGAGGGAGCCCATCCATCATCATTTTCCCCTAGAAGGATTTATGCTGGTTAAATGCCATGAACTTTGTCTTGGTGGCATTCATTTTAAGACCTCTTAGGAGACAAAACTCTTCATAACGATGGAGGGCACGCTGCAATCCGCTCAAAGTTTTGGAGATTATCAGCGTGTCATTACCAAACATTAGAATGGGAATATTTCTTCTAGGTAAGACAGGAGCATCAGTGTGGATGACATCAAGAAAGTTTGCGACTTTTTATAAGAGAGAAAACAATATGGGAGCCAACACACATCCTTGACGGACACCCTGTCACATGGGGAAGGGATCTGTCTTATTTCCTGCTGCCCCCAACATAATTGTGCATAGTTTTCCTCATGGAGGCAGACAATCAAGGAAAGTAAATCGAGTGGCATCCCCATCTCCTTCAAGACCTCCCATAATTTATTCTGTGAGACCAGGTCGAAGGCAGATTTGAGGTCGACAAAGACAGGATACATGCTACCCTTGCTGAGAATGATTATCAGCCTATAAGAATAAAGCAAAAGACCTTGTCAATTGTGCTAATATGGGCCCTGAAGCCTGCCTGGAGAGGGGTGAGAATGGTATCATCATCAATCCAGACCTGGACCTTGGCCAAACAAGCCTGGCCACCACCTTCTGTATCAAATATATAAGGCTTATTGGCCTACAGTTGCCAGGCATGGATTTGTCTCCTTTTATATATATGGGAATTATCTCCGCCCCCGCCAAGTGGCCGAGATGGGTGCTCCTTCAGCTATGGCATTAGCAAGTAGTAGTATATAGTTGGTCCATTTTGGTCTGTCACACAGGAAAATATCAACAGGGATAGACTCTATCCCCGGGGCTCTACCACCTGTTAAAGCACTAAGGCCTAGATGTAGGTAATTCCCATTTACAGACTCTTAAATACCGAATTTTACCGATTTGGTATTTAAGAGTCTGTAAATGGGAAGGGTGCAGATTTAGGTAATTCCGAATTCAGGAATACCGAATCTGTAAGATTCGGTATTTACCGATTCGGTAAATACCGAATCAGTATTGCCCATTGATTCCTATGGGCCTTGAAGCCCATAGGAATCAATGGGCAATACCGATTCGGTATTTACCGAATCGGTAAATACCGAATCCTGCAAGGGTGCAGGGGGTGTCACTTTGACACCCTCTAGCACCCCAAGTACAGGCTTGTGTGACATGTGGCACACATACATGCCCTAAGGGCATGTCTGTGTGTCACATGGCACAGGTGTGCATGCACACCTGAATTCGGTATTTTACCACACAATAGGATTGTGTGGTAAAATACCGACTCTTAAGGGCCTGTGGCACTCTTAGGAGTGTCAGCTACATATTAATTTACCGATTCGGTAAATATACCGATTCGGTATTTTACTGAATCGGTATATTTACCGAATCAGTAAAATTAGCGATTCTTAAAATAACATGCCCCTACATCTGAAACCCCTAATACCGGTCGGAAACGGCCGAAATCGGCCGTTTCCGACTGGTATTAGGGCTCCTACATCTGGCCCTAAGTGCACCACTGACATCTGCCTCATCAAATACCCTATCAGCAGGGTAGGGATAGATCGTGAATGGTATTTTATCTTCTGCTTTGTCATCAGCGTATTGAGTGGCAAAGTGGCTAACCCACACATCGAGGTCAACGTGATTTCCCAGTGATTGTGCTACTCCACCCCTGCTCCACTTAACCATGTTCCAGATCCATTTGGAGTTGTTACTGTCTCAAGCACATTTTAATTCCTGCCATCTGTCCTCATCCCAAGATTTTTTGGCACAGTGGATAACATTCTTGAAAGTGGACCTGGCAGTTCGCACTCTAGCCACATCACCCAACTTAGGGGCCGTTTAGGATTGCGGTGAATCCGCATCCTCCGGGCTGGTGGAAGCCACCGCCGGCCCGGAGGATGCGGATACACCGCTGCGGTGTTTGAAAAGACCCCCCACCAGATTAGGGTGGCAGGGGGGTCATCTGCGGATGGGAAGACCGTCCGCCGCCTTTCCGCCGCGGTCGCCTTCCGACCATGGCGGAAAAGCTCTAATATGGTGGCGGTGTCTATCAGACACCGCCAGCCATATTAGGATGCATGCGGAAACATGCTTTTCCACGGCGGGTTTTCCGCCGTGGAAAAGCATGTGGTCTTTTGTGTTTGGGGGCCCGTTGCTGGCCCCCAGGGGTGATGGGGGGTGGGGGGTGCACATGGGTGGTACCTATGGTACCCCCATGTCTTTGCATGCATAAAGCGGCAGGCACCGCGCGGTGCCTGCCGCTTTGTGCATGCAAAGGGAAAACATGCATATTTAACATTGCGGAGGGTGCTGCGTCAAGCAGCACCCGCCGTAATGTTAACTATACGGCATATGACCGCCAGGGTGACGGTCACATCCTAATTCCGAGGGAGGGAACGCCGCTGGCCCTGCGGACGTTCCCTCCACCTCGGGGGTGGCAGACGGACGCAGGTCCGTCCGCCATCCTAATAGGCCCCTCAATTGCTTCACCAAGGGCTATGCAGGCACATCAACATTCATGGTTATACCAGTGATATTTAGACCTGGTGTCTTTTGCCCTCGCCTTGCTCGGTTTTTGGAAGTTCCTACGGATTTTTAAAAACAGTGGATTGTGCAACTGTGTAAATTCTTTGACCGGTCCTTGGTTAAGGAGGCATGACTCTCTCACTCTAACTGTGCTTTCCAACTCGCTACTTATGGTGGATGGTGTTTCCAGCCATGCTCAGATCATGGGCCATTTAACTCGGCGCATATTGTTTGAGACCAAAAGATCACTAGTAATAGGTAAGATGTCCGGTTGTACTGGTGCACTTAGGTCCCTAAATATGAACCATGAGCAGAGTGAATCATGTTCACTCTCCATGTGTACCTGTATGGCCATATCCCCAAGGTTGTGCCATAGGTTCAAGCTGACTAGGAGGTAATCAATAAGGCTAGAGTGGTAACCGTTGTTAAAAGTGTTTGACCCTTGTCTGTCGGAGGTGCATCGGCCATTGGCATCCCTTAAACCATGCACCAAGCAGAGAGCTATTAGGTGAGCGGCAGCCTCGGTCCAACGTTTGATTGGTTGTAATTCCAAAAGTGGGACACCCCAATATTCATCCTCATCCCTTGCTAGGTCATTATTCTCACTTTCAAGAGGTTTGAATGTTGTATTTAGATCCCCAACTAGGACAGCTCTGGCTTTCCCTGGGAGGGTGTCTAAAAGCCCGCCTAAGGCATTGATAGTTTCGGATCTCCGCTCCCCACTCTGGTCTCTAGCATTTACATTTATGATGGCACAAATTCCATCTAGCCCAAGTGCCACCCTAATTGCAAGGATGTCACTGCATTCTGAGGATAGAGCCCGAATTTTGAGACCTATATCCTGTCTTACCCAGATTGTGAGCCCCCCCTCCCAATGGCAGCACCTAGCACCCTGGATGGCTGGGATATAGTAATTTAGGTAACCAAGATGAAAAAGTGGCTATGTGGACCAGGGTTCCTGGAAAGCACATATATCACATTTTTCTATAAAGTTATTCCGGTCAGGAACATCATCCCTATTCCCCAGCCCAGCGATGTTCCAGGATAGAATTGATATGGTGCATGCCTTTTGGCATATGTTGGTATTCAGCGCAACACTAGGGGATGTGGGTCCTGATTCCTGGTCCTGCTGACTCCGGGTGCTGATGGGGGATAATATCTTGGTTTAGGGATTCCCTATTGTAAGAGGGGTATTGTGTTCGCTGGTATAATCTATCGAAGCGGTCAGCGAACTATGCCCGGGGGGCAGAGGAAACCAACAATCTATTTCACTAAGCGGGGACCCAGTTAGTTGAGAAGCAGCAGGACTTTTAAAAGTAGATTCTCTGTTCCCGCCAGGGGAGCTATATTTAAGGTGTAGATTTGTTTTAAAAAGATGTTGTGTCTATAAGCCATCGGCTACCAAATTCTCTACCATGTCATGGTGTATTAGGGTGAGGGCAATAGCATCCGTATCTGTCGTCAAGGTTGAGAGCCTTCTAGCCCTGACTATATCATCCCATATTAAGTGTCAGCATCCCCGCACTCGCCGAATCCAGTGAATAGATTTGTTAATCAGGGACGTTTCATCCTCTATGTGTAGTCTGGGAGCAGAATTAGGTACGTTGGTCAAGTATATGGTCCGCATCTGCGCTGGTGTGGTGCCACTGCCATGGGTAGGGGAGTACCTGTTGACCCGAGGGCGTAGGGTGCTAGTTGGGGGGGGCCTGCACCTGATTTGGGGCTGCAAGATTATGATGGGCCGCCCTATTGGGTTTGTCCCCCCACAACCTGTTTGGAACATGATGGACTCCCTTGGCCCTTCGTTGGTGTGTACTGCTGCCACTACTGCCACCAGGTTCTCTGTTTGTGGCCTGAGGACCCCCTGACAATGGTTGACGGTTATCCAGCTCACCCAAGTCATGTACCAAAGAAGTAGACTTGGATCCTAAATTATCCTTTAGTAATTGGACATCGTTATGTACCTTACTGAAGGATTCAAAGAGACAACCCACTACTGCCTTGAGTTCTTTGATTTCTTCTGTCAAATTCGTGATTTGGGCTATTAATGATCTCAACGCTAGCGCCTCACTACATATGGAGCTTGTGTGTGTGTCTATAGTTTCTCTGAGATGGACAATTTTTTCCTGGTGCCAGGGACAGGGTTTGCGGATGGGAGTTCCTTACTTTTATGTTGGCTTTTCGCCTTAGGATCCCCTATTAGTACCTCTCTTCTTGTTTCGGTGAGCTTATCCAATGCATCTGACGTGCCTAAAAGTGGAGCGTCGCTATTACTGCGCTGGAAGACAGAAAGGTCGACTGCAGGTGCTTCCCCCTCTATAACTGTATTTTCAATCCCATTCAGGCTAGGGCTTGGGACAGCTGTTTGGGGTTTCCTATCTTTCACTCTGTTAAGAGATGATTAATTGCTACCATAAAAAAATACTAAATATAGGACTTTCAGAGGTTTTGTGTACTGTGTGTTGGGGTGCAAGATGTGTTGGATTCTAGGAGGCCTTCACATTCAGACAGGAGGCTATCAATGTGGTCAAGTACCCCCCTCCCCCACCCTTGTCACCCTCAAGAGTGGTTTTGGCCGTTTTACTCTTTTTCGCCATCATTTGTTGTATCTGTATCAATACATATTGCGCTTACCATCAAGCAACATAAATATTTTGTCTCAGTGCAAATTTGCTTCATGGGTCACAAACTAGTATGATCGATTATCTTATGTGTGATTGGATAGTTACAATGATTCTACTGTAATTCATGCAACAGCCAGTACCCTTTAAATCGTTTCAAGACAGTTCATTTTCTGTCTCATTCATCAGCACAATAATTTATTTTTTGTGGCATATCCATAGAGGAATATACATCCACAGTCAAAGTAGCTCCAGAAAAGTTCCCATACAGCTGTACCATTTGGAGCAGATGAGTTGGCATAGAATCCACATTGCTCTAACCTTTGAGAAGTCAAGAAGGTCAAACGTGTGACTTAGCAGACTTAGGAAAAGCATTCTCTCATCCTATTTCATGGCTGGTGACATAAGAGGTATTTTTGGCCAACAGTGAATTTAGAGATTCCCTAACAGGTAAGGATAGAATCGGTTTTATTTCATTCCTATTTACGTATCACCAACTCTAACTCAGCCGCACAAACCTTTTTAAAGACAGACACCTCCCTTTACGTTTCTTAATTTCCCTACAGTTCTGTCTGCCTCTGGATGGAAATCTAATGGATACATCCCCATCTGTACTTTTCAAACTGTATCAAATGTGTTTTTGATTTCTAGTGCAAGCTCAAATAAATGCATGTATATTTTAATTCCCTGTACAAGGCAAACAGATGGACCGAGACATGTATTCCACTAGATCTTCGGAGTAGATAGAAAAAATTTTCAGTTTTCATATTAGTTTGAAAATGTTTTGGGCATTGATTTGGGAATAAGGCAGGCTGAACTTATGCCATACTAGCAGCCCATCCCGGCCTTGTCCGGGAGCAAACAGGCTTCCCGGACCCCCGCCCGCCCCGACATTGTCAAGCAGCCCGGGCCCCCGCCTGCCCCGTCCCGTCCCCCGCCTGCCCCGACATTGTCAAGCAGCCTGGGCCCCCGCCCGCCCCGTCCCGTCCCCCGCCCGCCCCCCGCCTGCCCGGAGCCTTACCTCAGCCGCCGCTCCTCCCCCGCGCTCCTCATTTCACCGCTCCGCCGCTCCTCGCCGCTTACCGCTCCTCCCGCCTGTCCTCACCGCCATTCCGCCGTTCGTCACCGCTCCTACCCCGCGCCATGTCCGCCGCTCCTCCTCGCGTTCCTGGACGCCGCTCCTCCCCGTGCTCCTGACGTCAGCACGCAGGTCGCGGCCGGCGCTACTTCGAAGGGACTACTTATTTTTTTAAATGTTAATTTTTTAAATAACGCATATTTTGATACTTTATATAGCCTATGTCCATCTGCACACCCTGACAATTACAATGATGTATCGGGTGTGTGGATTGGCACTGTGGTTCCCGAGTTTACCCGCCTCAAAGGTGCAAAGTTCTTCCTTTATAATAGTAGTAAAGATTTCGAAGAGATATTGTCAAAGTGCAAAAGTGAATGGCAAACTTCTCATTTGATGAATTAACATCGCCATAGGACTTAAACAAATCATAGCAGACTCATATCTTTTCAGCAAACTGATTCACAACGGAGCACATCTGCTTTGATGTGCTATAAAATGATTTATACATAAATTAGTGCACATTGAACATAAATAATGCCCATTTATTTGAACTAATCACCAGTATTTTGTGGGGACATTTACTGGCACATTGTGTATTTCATTCATAATATTATCCAGTGATAGAAACCAAAATTAGATTAGATATGAAGGCCAATTTACTAAACATATGGAAAAATAGTGGCAAATTCGAATTATAAAGACCAATGTGACAGGAAAGCTGGTCAATACTGGAATTGTTTAAATTCCCCCTATAGATTTTAGAATATTAGTGAGAAATGGTGCAGTTTGCAGGACACTTGGCAAGCAACACCGGGGCAAACATTTTAAGATTTAAATGCAATTAAACAAGGAAGCTTGGGGCACTTTACCACTACATACCTGTTAGACATTTAGGTCCTTATTGAGGAGTGGCCTGTATAATTCTGACAGACAGCTACTTCCCAGGGGTCTGACCATCTGTGGTGTTTATGTAACCCTGAATTCCACTGCCTAGTCTGCTCAAAGGAAAAGGCATTAGTAATGGCATTATAGAGCAGCTGTGTTAGACCAGTCAGCCTGAGGGTAATTATTGCCCAAACGTTTTGCCTTCCTTCTCCATTTCTGCAGATCTTTTTTTTGCTGGCCTTAGGACTCTGTGCACTTTACCACTGCTAATCAGTGCTAAGGTGCATGTGCTTCCTCCTTAAAACATGGTAACATAGGCTTGTCCCCAGTCGGCATAATTAATTTACTTATAAGTCCCTATTAAAGTGGTGCAACTTTTACTTGGGCCGGTAAATTAAATGCTACTACTGGGTCTGTAGCACTTGTTGTGCCACTCACTTAAGTAGACTTGCAAACCTCTCGCAGGCCTGTCATTGAAACCTGTGTGAGCAGTTAAAAAAAATAAAATCGTTTTTATTAAGGAAGCAACATACAAACACACAATAAAACAGGTGCAGTAAGGTGCTGTGAGCAACGTTTCCAGACAATCAAGATAAGGTAATACAATCAAGATAAGGAATTAATGCTGGGTCGGTGTTAGAATCTTCTTTTTTGTGGTTTCCCTTATATTCACACATCAAACATCTATGTTGGCACACAGTGCTGAGGGGGAATTGGTGAAAGGGGAACAGAGGAAGCCTCTACTTTCATTCCATGGGCCCCAGTTTCTTGTCCATTTATAAGGGCAACCCCTACTATCATAATTTACTCTCTCTGCCTCCATACACCAACCAATATCGGATTCTCAATCAGTATGTCGTAGTGAAACTCCTCCCTCCCATGTCCTTGCTATATTATGTTTCGCAACCATACAACCGAAAGAGACCCACAATCTCCCCGTTCGGGATAGGTCTGTGGCCTCCCAGATATTCAAAAGACATAGCCAAGGGGAGACATCAATAGGCACCTTACTTATTCTGGACATATCTGATATAATCTTCTCCTAGTACCCCTGAAGGATTGTTTGTGCAGTTTTAAACCGCCACTCGGACCTGGCAAAATATAACTTTTAGCAGGCTTAAACTTTCCTTTTTTTTACATATAATTCACTCCTAGAGTAAGCCATAAATAGCCCACAGGGCAGGGTGCAATGTATTAAAGAAGTAGAATATGTAATTTTCAGTTTTAGTGCCTTGGTAGTTAAAAACTCTTAAACTTGTTTTATCACGACTGCCAGGCCTTCTTTTCCTGTAGGATAACATTGAAGTTACTTTATTGCATTTAATAAGCTGTAACTTACAAATGGGAACAGGTAACCAGTTCATGTTTGGTGTCTGTTGAATTGTACTGAAAAATCTTTCTTTATGGTGATGTCATATCTTTGATTACAGGTTTGAAAATGCCACTTTAAAAAAGAACAGGTGAAGGATGGAATGTTGAATTAATCAAACATTCACCCCCAGTCACAGATCTGGGTAAAATCCATCATTTTTTGCACGCCACACCATTCCAGTTTAGACCCAGCGATATGCAAATCAGTCTTGGCCCTGTTCCCCATCCCCATTGGAATAATTCAGCCTGAACTGCTGGCCAGGTCTTCCCTGGACCAAAATCAAGCATCCTGGTACAGGTTTCAGGTAGCAGTCAGAATAGCTTTAATCTGGTGGTGTAGCGACCAAGGAACTCACGTCTGGGCATACCCTTCCCACTTAAGGCAACCAATATAAAAAGAGCAGATGATGGACAGAATGCTAAATGAATCAAAATTTCACCCCCAGTTACAGATCTGTGTTAAAACCATTATTTTTTTGCTCACCACGCCATTCCAGGTTAGACCCAGCCATATGCTAATCAGTCTTGACCATGTTCCCCATGAGACCAATCCAGCTTGAACTGCCAGGGAGGACCTGGCTTGGCAGTCTGGGCTGGATTGCGACCATGAGGAACAGGATTAAGACTGATTTGCAAAACTGGGGTGGCACGGTGAGCAAAAGAATGATGGATTTAAACCAGATGTCTTGACTGGGGGTGAATGTATGATTTATTCGCGACCCCCAGCTAGGAAACTTCTGAAGACTTGGCTCTTCTCCCAGGCGTATTAGCGGTCTTGTAATCGGCAGTTTGGACCGTTTGTTTGTTTGTTTTTCGCGCCTTGATGCCCTTCGGGGCTAAGTTTGCGCGTTATAAAACTTCTTTCATTCATTCATTCATTCCGCCATCATTTGTGTGCTTAGCACTTTTGTAAAGTTGGTATTTTCCTGCCTTAGCCACTTAATGCCTGCAGCCTGTCTCTGGCTCACATGACTGGGTGTAGTTGGACTTTATGTATTTCTTCTAGACAACAACATACAATAGAGAACTTAGGTGTGCCTGGATGGACCATCACAGGCAGGATGGGAGGGCGAAGTTAGGCACATCCCCACTTACACCTGAATATGCTGTGTCCTGCCTTTACACAAATAATTGCACACCCCCTGTAGTTAGTCTGGAGCCAGGACGGGGGAATCAAGAAACCTGTGCACTTCAAAAGGAAACCTCCAGAAGCTTCTCCACCTTCAAGGGAGGCACCAGGTATAAATATCGGACCTCAGACACCAACTATTCTGTACACTGCTGGACCTGTGGATATTACAGAAGAAGGATTGCCTCCCTGCTTTACTGTCAGAAGGACTGGTACTCTGCAGCCCTGATACTCTGCTGCTCTGCTGCCTGTTTCCCTGCTGAATTAGAAGGAAGATTGAACCTGTACCCTTCATCCCAGGCTAAAGGGACTCAAGCAGTCAGCCAGCTAACCTCCTGTGTTCTGAGCTACAGGAACAAAACAATCCCCGGGGACTCCCTGCAACTGCATGTGACCTGCTGCCAGGATTTGCAACTGGACCTGCCTGTGCCCTGCTGGCCTCTCCTGGAGTGCGTTCCTGACACCCAAGTGGTGCCCCCCAGGTTCTGGACTCTTGGTGGGGCTCAGTTGAGCTTCCCCGAAGTTCTAATGGACTCTTTGTGAACACAAACATGCCCATTCACACCAATGCCTTGCCGCCTGCATCAGTCACCAACTCGAAGTTCTGGCAAACCAACACTACACGTAAGGGCATCGACAACTGTGGTGACTAATAACAAGAAGCTTCAGCCCCAACCATCCGCGACATCAACAGAACCTTTGTGCTACAGCAACGACTTTCTGCAACATACTACTGACTATTTGTGCTACTTCAAAGGACACCCGCAACACTCTCCCTGCTTATCGCGGAACCTTCCACTGCAAACGGAACTGTTGGTGCTAGACTGAGAAGGTAACTTTTTGAGCAGGACGAATCTGGTCTCTGTATCAAACTCGCACTCCATCGCAGTCGGCCTGAACTTGTGTGACTTTCTCCCACTCTCGCACAACCAGATAGCCACGAGTGGCACTTTGGGCTTTTTGGCGCCATTTTCACTTAAATCTTTAAAAATAGTTTCGCAATTCTACTTATAGGATTTATGTCATTTTGGTGTTAAATAATTTATTCAATTTACTCTATTTTTTCTAAATTGTTGTGAGATTTTACTTGTGGTGTCTTTTCATGTTGTTGCTGTTTGAAATGCTGCATGAATACTTTGCACATATACTCTAAGTTAAGCCTGACTGCTCTGTGCCAATGTACCAGAGGGGTGAGCACAGGTTCATTTGGGGTTTTCTCGTGACATCAACCTGACAAGGATTGTTGTTACTACTTGAGTAGGGTTTCCCACCCCTCAACTAGTAATCCAGTTTCTTACAAGCAGTGAAACAGGAGCAGAGACATGAGATGGAGACGTTCTCCTCTTCAGCAGCCACCTCAGAGCTCCTGCCATTCACTCCGTTGATGACTTCAGCAGAAATCACTACTTTTAGAAATGGAATCCACAAATAAAGATTATCCAGATTTAATGCCTCTGACTCTGAGATCTTGAAAACGTTGTGATCATTCAAGACAATCCCCTTGAAAACAAGTGTTGGGGTAGTAGGAGAAAAGAGGAGAACCAACTAGGACAGCTCATGGATCTTCTATTTAAAGAAAGGTAATGCTTGCCCAGTGTAGCACTGACAAAAATAAAGACAGTTGGAAAGATCACCTTAAAAGCAACACTTTATGATGCTGTGAGCAAAATGTTGCGAAAGTGATGCATGTAAGGTGACCAGGGGCCTAAAGTATCAGATTTGAAGGTCTTGTGTTTGCGGAGGAAGATGGGAAAGAAGGAGGTTATCAGTAAATTTGGATATGAGGGGAAGAAAATTGTCTGTGCATTTAGAAACATGGTACAGCTTCTCATAGGGAGGGAGGGAGGGGTAAATCTAGACTATGTGGTATATTAAGTGGACTAGATGAAATAGTACTGGTGGGATAAGTCAGCAGGATACACACACATCCACTAACTGTGCTGCAGTATGTCAGTATGCTTTTCCTCCAGCATTCTTTGAGAGTGTTTCAATGCCCAGTATCATTCTCAAATAGTCAATGCCTGGTTGTTCCTTAACATCAAACAATTACCACCTGTGTGGGACATAAATGGATGGAGACTGCCAATTGTGGTCCATAAACTGAAATTGCTAGAGGGCACACACTTTTCAGACTCTGCCCAAGACTCAGAAATAGTCTGACACTTTACTTGCCTCCTTGGATTATTCCTAGCTTCATTCTAAGTATAGCGCAAAAGCCTTCCTTCTGCGAGGGCCTGTGCAGCTAGTTATTTGATCAACTTAATCTTCTTCTTATCTCTGGAATACCAGGTAACTGAGCACAAACAGTGCCATGAACTTTGACACCTACTATATTTCTATATTTTCTTCCAGGTGACGTTTTCACTCTAAAATCTATCTACAAACTTGACAACACAATCCTGTATGAAACAGACTATGAACCACTGCCTCATGTCCTGTTTCAAAATGTTATTACAATATCTTATTCAAACGTAATGTTCTCAATTTCAACCAAACTCCTTCACACACAGCCTCCATAGAAATACATAAACCAAAACGATTCCAATACAAACATGCATGCATCTCTGTATGCATTGCCATCAAAACAGTCACTCTTCAATAAACACTGAAGTCGTCAATGTGATACAATGATATGTAGAGGAATTTAGCTTACACATCTTTCACATTACAGATTTCTCAGTTCCTATGAATCTAACTTCCATACATGGTTTACAAACAGCCGCGGTCCGTGCAGGTAACAGTAGTGGGCCCGCATTGGGGTAGATTTTGAGGGACTATGCTGTGGGAAAATGAAATAAATAATTCATTTTCCCTCGGCATTGTCCCTTGAAATCCCCCCCCCCACGCGGCCCCACCGCCCCACCACTGTTACCTGCACGGACCGCAGCTGTTTACAAAGTTACCCTTTCTTTGATGGATAGTACTATATGCATGCTGAGTTGCAAGGGGTTGTCTTCTGCTTCTACCTCTCTCAGAAATGTTAGTGTCAAGGGCTGGATAATGCAAAGGTCCCTTAAGATTCTTTCTTGATCATATAAAGGCCAAATACTTCCAGGAGCCCTGATGCCATCTGCATGTGATATTTATCCAAAAGGTGTCCAGTGTCTCCTTAGAGGGTACCAGAAAGGAGTAAAACAACACAAAGGGCAAGAAACTTTTTGTGTAAACTTGGCGATTCTTGGATGAAGATGATGAAGGGTACAATACTAGATTAGTATTTTGGCACCAAAGCTACCCTGAGCCAGGGAGCAGAAACAGAGCAACATAAGATGTTCTGAACTGAAGAATCCAATAAGGAATCTAGCTGATGAAAAATAAGACCAAACAAATGGTCAAAGATGCTTTAAAAAGGGTTAATGAATGTGATGAAAAATAGGTATATGAATGCATTATGAAGCATCTATCTGAAGGCAAATCATCATTATGTATGGTCCGTACAGGAAATTACATCATAGGAAAAAGGTTAGGGCCATTTTGGATTGGAATCTTCTTACAAGAAAAACCTGGAAGGGGACCACCTTGGATAAGAAAAGATTTAAGGCTAGCCACACCTACGTCTTCAGTAGAATGGCAACTTCTAGGCATCAGAAGAACCATTTCTTTGCCATGTTCCACTATTCCACAGACTTGAAGAATGCCATCTGTCCCTTCAGGTAGGCAATTCATATAGCTTCCAAAACAGCTCTTTGGCCAGTTGGGGTATCACAGATGATGCCACTGGCAGGGCAGCATGTGAGAAGATGCTTCTGCATCTTGTGTTGAGCAAGAGAACTAGAGGCATGCTGCCTTTTCCATGGATGCGGGGCACAGCAAACATATTGATGTTCCCATTGAGCCTCCTGCGCAAAAGTAGCAGTTTGATATTGTTGGCCATAGGACATTAATTAATATTCTGTCTGCTTGCATGGGGCTGTTAAGTAAAATCCTGGCCTGGTTCTTCTATTCTGAGTGACCATTCTCAGTTTGTTTAGACAGGGTCCTAAAGTTCATACTCCCTTCCCATGTGTTTCATGGGTCATTCTATGGGTACTTTATTAATTTGAGATGAAATATGGAAGATGAATCTCTTCATATACTCCCTCCGATTCCCTTTATTAAAATATTTACCTTTTTCTTCTATCAACCCATAGTCCTTATCCCTACCCTTCACACTTTTTCCTTCTTTTTCAATTTACATGCCAATCACCTGTACCTCCCTTTAATTTTAACTTAAAAATTCCTTTTTCCTTTGTAAGTAAACACATCATGTACAATTTACCTTACATTTTAATCAGTACCCTTAACACTGCTTACTTACCTGCACCATTCCTACTTTGTTTTCAAAGGTTAATTTCGACAAGAAGTTTGAATTGTGAGGTCAATAAATTAAGAGATAGACATGTTAGACTGGCCATGATGTGTTGAGACCTGTATAGGTCAATTTTAGGTTCCCCAGTTTTGAACATCTATGTGTGGTCACTGCGAGACTTTGTAGCCAGGAAGTGCATCAAAATCCACAAGCATTTCATCCGCTTAAGGCATTTCATCACATGAATGAACCTCGGTTACCATGTTCCCTCAGTGCCCTTGACAACTGGGTGTCTGCTCACTTCTTTAAAATGAAACCTAAATAGGCTTTTATCTGCATTTCTACTGTTTTTCTTCAACTGTAGTTCAGGCTGATCGTGGCATGTCTTCCCTCCATCTTTGTGCGAAAATATCAATGGTGATAAATATAGCACAAACGTAGCTATTGAGCAAAACAATGATAAATAGCTGGATCGCAAAATAAGTTTGGGTTTCGTTCATGCATGTTCCAATTGGTGAAATAGTGCAGTGGTTGGCGAAAATACCTTCTACTACTGTTTCATGCCAAATTACAATAACATAACACCTCGATAATACTGTAGCAATGCAACATGAGAACACCCAACCCGAAAACATGCTTCAACAAAAACAGAAAACAAGAAACACATAAACAACAAAACACACAAAGCCACTCCAACAACAAAACAACACAATGACAAAACAAAAACTCAGAGACAAAGCACTAACACACCAAAATAAGTCAAGAGAACAAAATAACAGAGCAGCCTAAAACCATACCACCAGAGTAATAACCACTCTATAACACAACAGGCGTAATGAAATAATAGCAAAGATGCATACCAATAAAAACAAACCCACACTCTAAAACAACAAAGGGACACAAAAATACAATAATGAAAGAGTTTTGTGTTTTTGTGGTGTGGTAGGACTTGTTATGTGTTTGCGTTGAGTTAATGTTTGTTCAGTGTTGCGGTATTGTGTCAACATAGTTTTCGGTGGAGCTTATTTTTTTATGTGCTTTGTTGTGGTGTGGTGTTTTGAAATCATTATTTAATGGTTTTTGTGATTTTTAATTGTTTTATTGTGTCAATGTTTTGTGTTTTTGTGTTGTGATTCTGTTACACTGTGCAGCGATGTTGGTCAATAGAGATTAATATGCTCTTTCTTGTGGTGAATTATTGTATTATGCTGTGATTATATTGTTAATGTAATGTTATGTTTTTGTGATGTGAACAATTGTGACTCTTACATTGTTTTGTGTCTTTTCATATTTTTGTTGTCCTGTATCTTTTTTTTGATCTGTTGTGTAACGTATGGTTAATATTGATTAGCTACTAAACTTAATCAATATGAAATTGGTAAATTTGAAGTTCTGGAGGTGCTGGATTTAATCAAGCATATCCCGAACTTGGTCTACACATACAAATCTTAAAGACGTTAATCAAGGGGTAGATCAATACATTTGTATTCTTACTGAACATAAAAGCTTTCAAAGCTATATGAAAGACCAACACATCAATCCTTTTTTGCTTAATGCCTAAAAATGTTTTAATGACCCCATTTGGTGTGGTGAATCAGTTTGTCAGTCATTTTTTAATGTGCTGTATCCAAAAACTTGATTATGCCCAACATCATTGTACATTAGAAATATTGTAACCTGCAGCCGCAGCTACTTATATTTTCCTTGATAAAGTCTTTTTTAGACGACTCTTCCTCTCCACTAGCTATTTCCTTGCATCATCTGTGCTATGTAGTTTCTTAGCTGCCAGGCTTCCAGGCAAAAGCAGCACATTTCATGTGCAACAGAACAATTTCCTTCTGTCAATGGTGTTATGCAGGAACACTTCAGATAATCCAGAGACAAATCAGCTCAAACAAAATGCAAAGACTTTGCCTTAATGTAAGACCTCCAAAGCTCACTTTAATTGATCTGGAACCTAGTGTCTTCTGATCAATCTAAATCTTGTTTGTCAGTAGCGCTGAGTGCCTTAAATGTACTTCTTGTTCACATTCTCCTCTATTGTACTTTTATGCATTAATACACTAAAGAAACACACGTGTATATATTTACATCTGGCCTTTGAGACAGCTTCAGTTGTCTTGCCAATCTATTGCATTCTAAAACAATCATACCTAATGCATGAACAAAGAGAGACTTTTGATCAGTAGGCTTCATCCATTGGTCCGTTAAATTGTTATTCTTATTTAGCTTCTGCCATCACAGACTACCGCCTTGAGTAATGAATGAGTTAGCTCATGTTACCTGTAGCGTATCGGCTTTGGGGCGGTTCGTGGTCCCCATGGGGCGCAGGGCCTATCGCAGGGTCAGGAGCGCTCTGAATACAGAATAAGGCGACACTCCTGGTATACTTCGAAGTGACGTGCCCTGAGCGGCCGTCACCGATTTATTACTTCCCCGCAGGCCACGCCTGGCCTGCGGATGTCATGGGTGTATGGGTGCGTGAACAACTAGACCACCAACTATTACATCCCTATCCAACTCAGTTCTTTTCACTAAACAGTTGTCTGAACAAAATCACAACAGACCACAAATGTCTCTCTGTCCATCACATGACCCCACGATACTTGCGTGAGCCTCCGCTGGTGGGTCCCGGGCCTCGCCAGCATGCACAGTCCCTCAACCGCTGACTTGGGTGGGGGTTTGGCCTCACACTGTACCTTTGGGTGCCAGTACGCCCTCCCGCGCTGTTCTGGCCTCGGCTCTCGGAGTCAGCTCCATGGGGCGGGAAATGGCTTCCTTCAGGGACTTCGCAGGTTTGGCCACTCGCTGATTCCCCTGTTCCTTCTTCGGGGATCGCCGTGATCATGGGGCTTGCGTGGTTGTTTGAGGTCTCCCTGCGTTGTTCTGGCGGGACCTCTTTGAACCACGAGGTGTTTCGCGATACTTCTTCCGCCCCTTTTCGGGCAGTTACCATGGTGCCACGGTTCGCCGTGACGGTCCATGTGCCTGGTTCATAGTGCGTTTGGAACTTTCCTCCTTGGCATCGGCTCCGCAGGATGACTGTTGCTCCCTGGTTGAGCCTAGGTGGGGTGGCGCAGTGTCGGGCGCTTACTTCCTGGTTTTGTCGCACTCTACGTCATTGTACTTCCTCGACATCCAGTGGAGGGGAAGACCACCCTGGGCAGGTGGGGAGTAGGTCACGCGGGGGGCCTTGGAGCATGAGTGCCCATGGGCTCCGTTGAGTGGTACAGTGAGGGGTACTTTGGTATTCTCTCAAGAACTCATGTAGTCTTTGCTCCGGATCCACTTGGTCCACGACTGCTATGCGGAACACCTTGCTTAGAGTGCGCATAAAACTCTCGACGTCCCCGTTGGCCTGGGGCCATTGCGGGGTGATGCGACGTTGCAATATGCCTCGTTGTTGGAGGAAAGTGTCAAACTCGGCTCCTTGGAACCGGGGACCATTGTCACTGTGTACCTCTTGAGGGAAACCAAACATAGCAAACACTTTTTCCAACACTGGCCACACATGGTTGAATGCTGTAGACGGGACAAGTTCTACCACAGGATATTTAGAGTAGGCATCTATGATGATGAGTGTGTGTTTTCCGCCCGGGAAACTCCCAAAATCCACGCTTATTTTGGACCACGGGACAGTGCTGGACTCTTCAGTGATGATCGGGAGAGGCTTCTCGGGCCTGCTTGTCAGCTGACAGGACGAACACCACCTTACATATTGCGTGAGCCTCCGCTGGTGGGTCCCGACCCTCGCCAGCATGCACAGTCCCTCAACTGCTGACTAGGGTGGGGGTTCGGCCTCAGACTGTACCTTTGGGTGCCAGTATGCCCTCCCGCGCTGTTCTGGCCTGGGCTCTCGGAGTCAGCTCCATGGGGCGGGAAATGGCTTCCTTCAGGGACTTCGCAGGTTTGGCCACTCGTGATTCCCCTGTTCCTTCTTCGGGGAATGGCCGTGATCATGGGGCTTGCGTGGTTGTTTGAGGTCTCCCTGCGTTGTTCTGGCGGGACCTCTTTGAATCACGAGGTGTTTCGGGATACTTCTTCCGCCCCTTTTCGGGCAGTTACCATGGTGCCACGGTTCGCCGTGACGGTCCATGTGCCTGGTTCATAGTGCGTTTGGAACTTTCCTCCTTGGCGTCGGTTTGGCAGGATGACTGTTGCTCCCTGGTTGAGCCTAGGTGGGGTGGCGCAGTGTCGGGCGCTTGCTTCCTGGTTTTGTCGCACTCTCCGTCTTTGTACTTTCTCGACATCCAGTGGAGGGGAAGACCACCCTGGGCAGGTGGGGAGTATGTCACGCGGGGGGCCTTGGAGCATGAGTGCCCATGGGCTCCGTTGAGTGGTACAGTGAGGGGTACTTTGGTATTCTCTCAAGAACTCATGTAGTCTTTGCTCCGGATCCACTTGGTCCACGACTGCTATGCGGAACACCTTGCTCAGAGTGCGCATAAAACTCTCGACGTCCCCGTTGGCCTGGGGCCATTGCGGGGTGATGCGACGATGCGATATGCCTCGTTGTTGGAGGAAAGTGGCAAACTCGGCTCCTTGGAACGGGGGACCATTGTCACTGTGTACCTCCTAAGGGAAACCAAAAATAGCAAACACTTTTTCCAACACTGGCCACAAATGGTTGAATGCTGTAGACGGGACAAGTTCTACCACAGGATATTTAGAGTAGGCGTCGATGATGACGAGTGTGTGTTTTCCGCCCAGGAAACTCCCAAAATCCACGCTTATTTTGGACCACGGGACAGTGCTGGACTCTTCAGTGATGATCGGGAGAGGCTTCTTGGGCCTGCTTGTCAGCTGACAGGACGAACATCGCCTTACATATTCCTCCACCATGTCTTCAAGTTCCGGAAACCAGACCTTTTCCCGCATCCGTGCCTTCATCTTGGTGGTTTCTTGGTGTCCCCCGTGGGCTAGTTGGACTGCCCGTTGCTTGAGGCTCTGAGGGATGACTAGCCGGAGTCCTCTCAGCAGGATGCCTTCTCCTGTGGCGCTTAGTTCATGACGGACTCGCCACATTTTCGTTAGGGTTTTCCGAACCTCCGGGGTCCATGAGTTGGACTGGCGGAGATAGTTTGTCCACGAGCCGTCCTACACGGTGCATAGTGTCTTGGTGTAGACGGCATCAGTAGCGGCAGCTTCCTTTACGTCCTCTAGGGATATGCTCTGGGGGCATCAGGTGAGAGCTATTCAGTGAGCAAACTCTTCGCCGTCCTCAACTTCCTCGTGTTTCTCCGACTGAGCGGGGTGTCTTGAAAGAAAATCGGCCGGGTTCTTGGGCCCTGGACAATAGACGACCTCCATTTCGTACGGTTGTAATTGAACCGCCCAGTGTTCGATGCGTGGGGGTGGATATGGGGCTGTCCCTTTGAAGAGGGGGACCAGTGGTTGATGATCAGTAACCATGGTGAGCGGGTGCCCTCAGAGATACAGAGAAAAATGGTTACAAGCCCACTTGACGGTGAGCGCCTCGAGCTCAATCTGGGCATACCTTGCTTCAGTAGGGGTGAGGGCCTTGCTGGTAAACGCCAGAGCGGCCCATTGTCCTGGTTCCCGCTCTTGAGCCAACACTGCCCCGAGTCCCACTGGGCTTGTGTCCACCAAAACTTCTGTTCGCTTCGCTGGGTTAAAATAGGCTAGTGTGGCTTCTCCCAGAAGGGCATTCTTTATCCCTTGGAACACTTCTTTCTCTTTTGGGCCCCAGTGCCAGGTTGCATCTACCTTCATGAGGGCTCATAGTGGTTCACTTCAGGTGGCCAGGCCCAGGATGAACCGCCCGCAGTAGGTGGCCATTCCCAGGAAGCTCCGCACTTCTGTCGGTGTCGTCGGTGCGGGGGTGTCTTTGATGGCTTGCAACTTCCTTGGGTCTACTTGTATGCCAGAGAAAAACATGGAAAGGGGTGTTCCCTAAATATCAGAAAAGGATCTAATCGCGCATTCAGCTAGCCCACACAACCACAAAAAGAGTTTATTTATTCAGAGAAAACTTTTTTATTTTTGTTTTTTTATATGTACACTGTTTTCATGGAAATTAATCTCATTAAGACAGTAGAGTAATATCTGTAAAGTTTTTTGGGGATCATATACAAAAATACAATATAAAAACTAGGACTCGCAGAAGTAATTCAAAAAGAGGGCACAAGATCCATTCACTCATACACTCAAACAAACCTTTTGTACAGTCGGATTCATACACAAACATTCACATACGTATCATCACACACAAAAGCGCCGACGCGCGTTTCGGACAAGTGCCATTACAGGCTTCCTTCATCAGGGCGCACTTGGAATGGAGACAAAGCAGACGCAATGAAGGACGTCTGACAAAAGGTGCTGGAAGGCGGTCCTAGTAGCATCAAGGGCTGGAGGTAGGTATTCTAGGGGCCCTCAAAGGCGGAACCACTGGGCAAATTCACAGAATTAAAAGGTAGTTGGCTACCAAAAAATATAAAGAGAGTCCAGTGGGTGCATGTGCTCAATAGGCGATCGAGATTCCGAGCATCACACTTTAAGGGGCCTGTAGAGAGTCCAAACACATTTCATGGAGGGAGCTTGGCTACCAATACGGGTCAGGAGGGCAAGAAAGACCATCCAAGTGTCTTTATGAGGGTTCCAAACTGAGCCTGATAAAGCCTCTCCAAGTAGGTGAAAAATATTATCAGAAGGACCAGGAATCGATATTCGGGTGACCTTAGTAATGGGGTCAAGTCAAATCCAATATAGACGCGAGGGCAGCGTCGATGTGCACAAGCTCCTTGTTCTTCCAGGGCTTCCAGCTCTTTTTCTACGAGTGGTCGCAGGTGGAATGGGATTCTTCTGTGCCGCAGGGCGATAGGGATGACTCACTTATCACTATGGAGCTTGATGGATTCGCATTTGATGCACCCGAGGCCTTTAAATAGCTCGGGGAATTGCCCGAGAAGCTCTTCCACCTGGTATGTTCTGATCCATCTGGCAAAGGCAATTAGTTTTAGGTCTTCGGCCATGTGGCTGCTCAGGAGGGTGTCTGCCTCCCTGTCGATGACGTGGATGGTCGCCATTACCTCCAGGTCGTCTGCTTTGATGGGTACCGAGATTTTCCCTTTCAGCGGCAGGGGAGTGTCAGCTCCATACGCGTATATTCGGGTTTTGGATGGCACCACGGGAGGACGAGGGCAAAGGCTTCGGTATTGTTGTAGGCCCTTGACGTTCACGGTCGCTCCCGTGTCAATGACTGTTTTCACTTCGGTCCCCGCGACCTGGACTATGCATGTAGGTCGTGGTCGGCGCCGTTGCTTGAGTTCCTTTGCGAAGGAGACTACATATACTTCCTCATCATCTTCCTCTGAAGTGTCTTCTAAGGTTGGCAGGTGCCTCGCAGGTTTCCTCTGGGCATGGTCGGTCAGTGCTGTGTCAGCTACCGATAGTTGTTGAACGGCTCGCGTTGGGGGGTTCTGTCCTCGGAAGTCTCTGGTCTTGTTGTGCCACCTGCAGACGGACGCAAAGTGATTTGGAATCCCACAGTTGGTGCAGGTCTTCCCTTGGATGGGGCAGTCCTTGGCAGCATGCGGCTCGTGGCCACGGTATCCGCACCTTGATCTGGATGAGTCTCCTCTCGGTCCTTTGAACGTGTCTCCTCTCGGTCTGGTCTTCACCGCGTCAGCTCGCTCCGTTTTGATGGAGTCCGGTTTTCCTTGGGACCTGGTTAGGGCTTGGTCCATTGCATTTGCTCGAGCCGCGGACAGGTCTTGTGACCTGGCTAGTATTAGTATGTCCTCCAGCGTAATCCTCAGTTTTCTCACTATAAGGCCTCGCAAGGTCTTGTCGCGGCACCCTTGAATTAATTGTCTCCTGATTTGTTTTGGCTGCTCTTCATCAGTTCACGTAATAGCAAGTTCACCGGAGTCGTGCGTAGAACATGTCCATCGATTCTCCTTCTCTTTGGCAGGTTTGTCCGAGCTTGAAGACCTCAAAATCAACGTTCAGTTGCGGGTCGAAATGGCCATTCAGCGCCGTCACCGCTGCGTCATAGTTATCTGCTGTAGCTGTGTTGAGCAGATGCTGGAAGAGTTTGAAGATCTTGTCTCCTGCATAGAGAAGCAGCAAGGACCTTTGCACCGTCTCGTTGGTCTCTCTGGTCGCGACGAAGTAGTTGTTGAGGCGGTCGATCCATGTTCTCCACCGGGGTGCGGCGGTCGCGGGATCTTCTAGCTCACTGAAAGGGGGTAGGAACCCCTGAAGCAGCATGCTGAAATGGGATGCGGACTGGCGCGGCAGCATTATTTTCGTCTGCCATCGTGCCGGGTGGGGACTGTTCAAAGACGTCTTGGCCGGTTCAAGGACAAAGATGGCGTCGCACGTGCTCCACGTGGTGCAGAGTCGTGATCCCTCCTCCCTCTCAGGGTACTCCCGCCCCTGGTGCGTTTGTGCTCTACTTACTTGAACTTCCAGTAGGCAGCCTGATGTTGCTGTGTGTCACCTCCCTTCTTTTGTTATTGTCTTATTCCTTTCTCCTTTTCTTTCTTTTTAATTTTTTTTATTATTTGGAGGTGCCAGTGCTTGTTGATGAAAATACCTCTGGCTTTGCCAATGCTTCTTGGAGGCAGACAATGGAGGTGGGAGGGGCCGTCAGCAGGATGAGCACCCCGTGTAGTCAAGGCGCCAGACACCTGCAGGCGCTCGGTGCAGAGCGGAGCCCTTTAGTGGAGCGGGCTAGTCGACCCAGACGGCCCAGCCAGGACCTTCAGAAAATGGGGGGTGAGTTCCTCATCATCGCGGCGATTAGCGCAGAACGTGTGGCCACCACAGAGGAGGGGCAGCGCGCGTAGGCGCCGCGGACACGCGTCAGCTCCGGCAATGAGGAGCTACACAGCTACGCTCCTGCGCACATGAGACGGCAGCTTCCAGGGGCAGCACGAGGTGCGAGCGAGGGTTGGTCCCCCTCCGCTTTTCACCAGTGTAGCGTATTGGCTTTGGGACGGTTTGTGGTCCCGATGGGGCGCAGGGCCTATCGCAGGGTCAGGAGCGCTCTGAATATAGAATAAGGCCACACTGCTGGTATACTTGGCAGTGACGTGCCCCGAGCGGCCGTCACGCATATATTACTTCCCAAGAGAATTGGACACTCATCGCGAACCGATGCAGTCGCGATTGGATGTTACTCATTATTGAAACAGCACAGGAAATTATTATAATTGAAAGGGAGGAAATAGAAACCCTTGAGAAACAATTGAATGAGAGTACGACCTTAGAAGATGCCAAACGTAAATTAGAAGAAATACAAGAGGACATTAGTGGATACCAAGAGTATATGATTAATAAAAAATCCAATAAATTAAGGAAGGATATAGCTAATTTTCAAACAGAATGGGTCTATCCATATTTACAAAAGAATTATTATGAACAACCAGCCCCTTCTGATCACAATGTCAGAAACTACCAACAAAATAGAAATAGGTTTTTTAAAAAGAACATAACATTTTCTGACACCTCCTATAATAGCACAGATTCTGAGGGAGAAAGAAACTCCGAGAGTACTAATAGGAATGAGTGTAGAGAAGAAACAGCAGGAGGGAGTCGTGACTACCCTGTTTTTTTAGGTCAGCAAAGACAAACTCGGGGCTACAGGACCCGGGGGAGGGGACGTCAAGGCAATCACCAGAGGGAAGGCATCATGAGGCGCCCTTATATGAGAACACGCAGTCACAAGGATTGGGAGTAGGGACAACCGATCTTAAGGCCCCAATAATAAACCTATCAGATAGAACCTTGACAAGAGAAGAGATCCTAATATTTGAAAGAGGATTAGGTTTTGCCCCTAGTACAAATGGCTGTAGGTTTACTATGGAAAAAGATGTCAGAGACCTCTTTAGAAAAATTAGGATTAGGAGATTTTTTGAGAATAAGGATAGTAGGCCTTCTAATAACAAGTCGGGTCTCAAACCCCCATCCATCTGGACGCCTAACGTAGGTCTGGTTGGACAGGAGATTGACACTTTTGAGAAAGTAATAACAAGTGGCTTGGAAAAACTATTGTGTGAGGAAATTTGGACAGAAAATAACTTATCCAAAAAAGAAAGGGAAGCGCTCATGAATTTATCTAAATATGAGGACATTACTATCAAACCCGGAGATAAAGGGGGGAGTATAGTTGTTTTAAATACATCAGACTATGACAGGAGGATGCTAGTATTATTGGATAACAGGTTACACTATAGAAAATCTTGTATTGAAGAGTGGAATAAACTCAAAAAGAAAGTGAGGGACCTAGTGACTCATGCAAAAGAAGATAGTATTATCTGTGAGGAAGAGTATAGATTTTTAATCAATGACCATCCAACGGTACCGGCCCTTTACGGGCTACCAAAGGTACATAAGAATATGGAGGACCCCCCTATGCGCCCCATAGTTTCTGGAATAGATTCACTAACTGACCCTTTGAGAAAATATGTGGACCACTTTATACGCCCACTAGTGGAACAACTACCGTCTTATATTAAAGACACGACGGACATGATAACAAAAGTGGATGGTGTTGATTTTAATAAAGATTGTCAATGGCTAGTGTGCTTAGATCTAGAATCTTTGTATACTAATATACCACAGCAAGACACTGTTACAATGATGATGGAGATCCTGGGCGATGAATAAGGTGATCTCACTGCCCAGAATACTTTTATCATTGATTGTATTGAAATAATCCTAAAAAACAATTTGTTTCTCTGCAAGAAGGACTGGTATTGCCAAACATGTGCTCCCAGTCTGGCTTGCCTTTATGTAGGTAAATTTGAAGAGCAGCATATTTATAATGAATTGAGCCCCTTCTATGAGAATATTAAGCAATGGTCTAGATTCATTGACGACGTGTTCTTCATTTGGGAGGGAGAAGAGGAAGATCTAAACAGTTTCCTAATTTGGTTAAACTGTGGGGATCCAAACCTTAAATTTACAGCCAGCAGAAGTCAAGTGGCAGTTGACTTTCTGGACATTAAGACCATGGCTAAGTGTGGTAAACTCAGTGTGGATCTATACGTTAAACCATCTGACAGAAACACACTGTTGCACCATACCAGTTATCACCCGAAATGTCAGAAGGGTGGGGTCCCCTTCAGTCAGTTCCTGAGAATTAGACGGAACTGTAGTGACAGACGTAGCTTTGAGATTCATGCAGAAACGTTGAGACAAAAATTAACACAACGCGGTTACCCCAAGAGACTTATAAAAGAAGCATATAAGAGGGCTAAATATTTCAATAGGGATAGCCTCTTTGAACCTAAGAACAAAAGTAACCAAGCAGAGCAGGGAATTGTTATGGTGTCTAATTATAATGGAATGAGTTTTAAACAAAAAAATCTGATCAATAAACACTGGTCTATATTAAATAAATCAGGCACAATACCCCTGAAAAAACCCACCTATGCATATAGGCGGAACAAGACGATCAGAAACCATCTGGTAAAAACATATAGAGAACCCAGACAAGGCCTCCAAAGAAGCATAACAAATGGAAGCCCGATTAAAGGGAACCTACCTTGTGGGAACTGTACTCACTGTAAAAGCATCTTAAAATCTGAAAAAGTTGAATTAAATGGCATTACCCACTACATGAATGAGCATGTAAATTGCAGGACTGCAAATGTAGTTTATTTAATTGTTTGTCCTTGCTCCAAGGGATACATAGGTGAAACAGGACGCGAAATGCGCCAGCGGTTGACTGAACATCGGTCAGCCCTTAAAAATCAAAAGAAGAATGCACCCCTCGTAGAACATTGGACTAATAGCAATCATGGAGCAGAAGATTTCAAGTGGTTCATCCTAGAAAGAATTAAATTATCATTAAGAGGTGGAGACAAGGATAGAAAACGTAAACAAAGAGAGCAATTTTACATGTCAAAATTTAAAACTTACCCCCAAGGCTTGAATAATAGGGAGGAGTGGGAAAGAATAATTAACTGAAGCTTAGAATCCGAAATAGGGAAAGACTGTCTGGACAAAAGATGTCAGTGAAAAGGTTGACCACTCTGTGTAAAACCACTTAGATTTGCCCGAAGATAACAGTATGTAAGGTGTATCACCGGGTGGGATTGTCTGGAGATTATATATTGAATAAGGTCTGTTCGAATCAATGAAAAAATTATATACAATAGTCCTTTTAGATGTGATCATCTTTAGTAAACTTTCCATTGATGTACTATACAAGTGATGATCAAATGTCTGTTATCTTTTGTAATTATGAATACTCATATAAACTGTGCAAGATCGTCTCAGTTGTAAATGTGTAAACCATGTATATTGGTTCTATTCTGATAAAAAAATGTTGTCACGTTCTAAAGAATAAATGTAAAAATCTTGTACAACATCTATATAAGAACGATCATCCCTAGAGGACTCTTATTGATGTAATGTAACAAGTTACGGTCGAGTGTTCTCCATCTCTTTTGATCACGAATATATTTATACTGTATATGTTTGTTCCAATGAAGAATATAAACACAACACATGATTGTTCTAGCTGAGAATATGTAAATTGTATATTGGTTCAATCAGAAAATATCTATTTGTGCATAACTCAGAGTCCAATCCGGAACAAGATTAATACAAATGGGTTGTTTATTAAATACATCATTTTTTTAATTTGGACTGTAAAGATGTCGTAGGTAATAGTAATTGTGAAATCTACAAAAACCAACTATTTTTATATATAGACCCACACTACGTACATTACGTAATATAAAACGTCGTTTTGCGCAAATAGTGCAAAGAAAATAGACTGAGAACTACCAAAATGGTGGGCGCAATGAATAAAAACAAACAAACAGAGATGCGCGCGCACTTGTTTAAACCACGTGATGCGGAAGCACCATGGTTGAAACCACAGTTGTCAACAAAACAAACGGGAATGCAACTAATGAGATACCCATTGACGCCAATTATTCAATTTAAGGCCTAGGCGTGGGGTATATATAAGTGTAGCTCAAACCCCGGAATCATAACATCCGACCACCGAGGACGAGGCTGAGGCGGACGATCGAGTATAAGCGCGAGGTAAGGGGAAAACGCTACGCATGCCCGAACGATGGGGGGAGACTACACGTCTGTATACTGTGATTCTAATACAGAGCTAAAAAAAAATTAAATTTGAAGCTCTTGAACAGATAATTGTTCTCTTTCTCTCTTGGTAAATAACACCGAAGGGAGATATAAATTTGACTATAAAGCACAAGCAAACCAAACGGTGGAGCTAGACTATGTCGTAGGAATGATCCTGCAACTGATAATAAAATATAGTAAGACATGGATAGTAAGACTAGATGGCCTACAATCCATTAAGTTGTCTCAGCCTGTCTATAAACATAGTATGATTAAAGACAACAGAGAGACTGACAAAACCTCTTTATGTTGATAGGTGCACTGCCAATCGAGAAAGTGAAGAAACAGAAGCAGCACCATAAGGACAAGGGTGGAAAATTCAAATAAAACGCCCATGACAAATTATCTTTAACAGGAGCAACTGTATGACAATGATGGCCCTGTATTAGAAAGACATTATGATGAGTCAACATCGCTTTAAGTAAAAGTAAGTGGACCACCTACTAGATGGGAAATAATCAGTGGGATAAGTAGTAATAATAATTAACATAGGGCCAAAGCTCAGAGCCTATCTAATTCATTCTAATAATACAGGAGGACGTCTGGCTGAATCCCCGGAAGAAGTACCCAAAGTTTACCAGTGGTCTACTTTGAATAGAGTGAAATAAATAAATACATTTAAAAGTAAAGATTTTTCTCGACCTTGTCAGTACATGTATATAGCTTAGATAAAGTGTAAGAAACCCACACAACATGATCCTTTAATAATTGTATGCATTTATTTTCAGATTTGTTTGTTTTTTACACTGTCTGTCCTGAGGAAGGTGTTTATAAAATCAGAACGAGACACCGAAACGCGTCGACATAAGGACTTCGTTTTAACCATTGTTTTTAAATTTGTTTTATATGTGTATAAAAATTGAGTGTAAATATTATGTGTTTCTTTACAATATGTCTGTGAATACTATGTAAAAAACTTTTTGTCTAAAAAATTATGAACTTAGGCTATATGCCTGTCTTTTAATAAAATCAAAGTAGTAGATGCCACTTTTTGTGTGAATGTTATATACATAGGGGTCTTTCTAAACTGTCTGATTAGGTCCTGAACACAATTACATTGAAGAACACAGAAAGGAAACTTTCATTTTTTAACTTACTTCCCAGCAGGCCACACCTGGCCTGCGGATGTCATGGGTGTATGGGTGCGTGAACAACTAGACCACCAACTATTACATTACCCATTGACATCCTTCAATTTGAGTCGCTGCTAAAAGCCAGTGTGCATTGTTCACACCTGCTTAAAAATAGTCCCTTTCTCTTCAATGACAAATCGTTTTCAAAGTGTATCTTATTTTATTATGTTAACTTTGAATACCAGCTATTTATTTTGCATTGACTTCGGGTGCTCAGTTAGATGCTGATTTATTTTCTGCCTCCTTTTTAAAGTTGCTGTTACAAGGTGTTTAAATGACAGTGTGAAATTTTATCTGCCAGGAATTTGCTTGTTTGGTTAGATGGTGATGATTTATTGCTTCCTCCTTTGCAAATAACAGTATTGCAATGTATGGCTCAAGTGAAAGGCTTGTTATTTCAAAAACCATCCCAGGTAAAACAGCAGGATTAGTGAACGTTTTAATTGAAAACAAATTAATTTAAGCATGTGACAGCCAAGTTTAAGTGGCCACATATTTCCTTTTTTTATTTTTGTAGCAAACCCTTGCAATGAGAAATAAAAAATAAAAAAACACTGCAATAACTTAGCACAGTCATTGATATTTGCTTTGCCAATTCTTGTCCTTCATTTTCCTAACAGTATATGTACTTGTGCAAGTGCCGGTCCAGCATTTGTATCTTTGGGTGCTGTATTTTACGTCTGCTAAGCAAACAATAATTAACTAACTAAATACAATTCCAAACTGTAAGATGATTAAGTCTTCCTTGGTTAGATGGTGATTTATTGGTTAGATGGCTATTTATTGTTGCTCCTTTACAAATATTGATAAAATGTATAGCACAAATGAAAGGCTTGTTTCACAAGTAAAACGGCAGGATCACTGAAGGTTTTTCATTTTAAAATGCACTTTCGCACTTGATTGACATTCGCTGTTTTTAGATTACCGTATTTTTGCAAAGTAATGAAATTTTAACAATCAATTAATTCTTTTAACTTGCAAATGTTTTCTTATTTAGAGGTTGCATGTAAATTGCTATTGATTTAAATGAATCTGCAAATAAAATATTACTTACTCACATTTTAAAATGCTTTTAATTCAAGTATGTGGCAGCCAAGTTGAGGTGGGTGCATATTTTATTTTTTATTTTTGTGGTAAACACTTGCAATAAGTAATAAAACATAGCCAATCCAGTAGCTTTCCAGAGTCAGACCTAATGGCTTTGTCAATGCTTGTTTTGCTTTCTTATCTTTAATTTTGACAATAGTATACATACTTTTAGAAGTGTCAGTAGAGCATTTATTCCTTTGTATGCCTTATTTTATGGTTGTTAAGTAAAAATTAATTTGTTAAATAAATATAATTCTAAACGGTAAGATACATTTTTATTTCACATAAATTCCTAACTCAGAGCTTATAATTTCTGTCACCAGATCGGATATACAGTGAATTCCTAACTCCAAGCTTATAATGTCTGCCAGATCAGATCTATAATAGACATTAAAGATCATCCACATAGATGAAAAAATGTGCTTCCACTATAATGAGATGATGAACCAACCATTTATTCAATTTAATATTTCAAGGTACTACTTTAGTGAAACTCCCCTCTTTCATATGATGTGATGTTGGGGTTTCCCAGTAAAGCCTACCTGCAATTGCTATTGGTGTACTGTCACATCCTTGATTTCTTGTAAGGAGAGTATTGGATCAACATTCTCATTCTTTTTAGAATGTTAAGATTTGTGTAGGAGACTTTTAGTCAGTTGGCTGGCAGGTTCCCTCTTTGTAACCTCACACTTGATAAGCTATTTGCTACTCATCGAATGTCAACTTCCTGAGTTGTGATTTTTTTAGCGTTTAGTATGAACAAATCCAGTTCCAACAAGAAGGAGAGCATCCTGCTTCTCTATGGCCAGCAGCTGTGAGCATCTTGTGAGCTCAAAATTTTGTTTTCCTGCTCGTCTGCTGTCAGTGTGATCATTATGAACTGGACTGGTGGCGCCAGAGGTGATGTGTAAACAGCAAGTACTTCTTAAGGGGAAAAAAAGGAAAAATCTAAAATTTGGTTTAATTATGTCTGCCTGCGTGTGCATGCCATAGCGCTTACTGAATCTATTTGGGGAAGTCACTGCTCGTGTGACGAGAAAGATGTGGCTTGTCGCTAGTGTGTGATGTTTCATGGGATTCTTCTGCATTATCTAGCAGCACCAGTTAATGTGGACACACCTCTTAATTGACTCTCTGTTACCTAGTTAACACAACACTAAGCCACCGCACAACAACAAATTTGTAGCAATGTCTCCAGGCTTTGGGAACAATACATTAAGTGATATTTTGTGAGCACCAATGAATGGTGGAACTGGCTGTCTATATTGGTGCTGAACTCAGAGAAAAACTATCAAAGTACATATATTCATAAAACAATTCCTTTCACAATAGAATAGGCAATAAACAATTCACCATTTTGTGACAACAATTAATCTGTCCATAGCAATACAAATGAAAGGCATGTGTGCACCTGGAGGACCAATCATAAAATGAGAGGAAGGAAAGAGGGTTTCAAGCATATGTAGAAGCGGTAGAAGGGGTATGTTTACTGCTTACCAGAGGCAAGAGAAGCTTAAACATTGTGAGGGGCCTGAGGGGCAATGCATACTCAAATATCCCCCACCCCTGCTTGACGATGCATGTGAGGAAAGTGATGAAGAGTGTCTTGTGGCAAACTTGAGTGAGATCCCAGAAGGGCTCGTATCACATGAAGAATGCACAAGGTAGTAAAGAAAGATATGTTTTTATAGAAACTCTGGAAGTATTGTTCTGAAGATTGGGCCAAGAGAGGCCTGGTGTCACATTCTGCAGAATCTTTTCTCAATGTCAGCTGTGAGTTATAGCTAGTGGGCGATGTGCTGCTGCGAGGAGAGCTGTAGATAGTGCCAGAGGTGTTGATGTACATTTTGAAATTGGCACATGACATAATATTCACATCCTTTGTAAAAAGCAAATAAGGTCAATAAGAAAAATCCCTACTAATAATACTGGCACAAATAAGTCCCTAAGAACTCCTCCTCCAGTGGTAGGAAACCAGTTGCTAATAGCAATAGCTACTTTGCTTACATTTCATAAAACACTAGGTGTTTCTAATGATTCTAATTCAGGTTTTAAGTCAGAAACCTTCTTTGTGAATTCTAAAACGTTCTTACTCTCATCAGGAATGTATGACAGCAATGATGAGCTTTCAGCATTTTACAGGCTCCGCCTTTCCCTGCGAGCAAAATGTCTAATGCTATGCGATTTTGCAAAACTATAGATCTAACAGCCCCTAATTCTGTATTCACAACTTGTAACGTTTTCTGATTTTCTCATAATTGAAAACAACTCCCACTGGCGGTATGATTGCTCCAAAAATATCTCTGACTAACTGTGTTCCCTCGCTTATACTATGTACAGGTCTGTGTAATGATGTCATTGTCAAATCATCTATACTATTTACATGATGCATGTTAGGGAACACCAACGCTAAATAGCAAATACCCTCACAATCAGCTGACAACTGAAAATAGGCATCCTGTTCACAAACGAAATAAACTCCTGGAGGACTGTTTCCTCTCTGTAGGAAGCTGGCTCTGTATAAATTATTCAGCACTAGGGGGTAGCTGTTCCTAAGGTCCAAAGAAAGTCACAACTTTTCTGGTTGAAAATGAAATATGAGAGTGGTCAATCTCAGTGAAGTTCGGTTGTTAAGGGTGATGGGGAATCCCTCCTTTTGGATATAGTGCCCTCACACACCCTTGCGAGTGTCATGCTTCATCATCAGGTGTTGCTCCTCGTGGGGGTGATGCTGATGTCCTCCACGGGCCCCACGAGAGGGCCTTTATCAGAGATGTATTAAGGAGATGCTGCAGTTGTGCATTTGGATATGTGGGCCTAGGATAGTGAGTGGGTGAGTGAGTTAAAATCACCAGTCTGTACCTGGAACCTAATTTTATTCAGGGGTCCGAATGGTAAGGTTACAAATTGCTAGGATGCTGTAGCTACTCTTTGGAAAAAATGCAGAGGGGGGATAAGTGTCTTCCAGCTGCTCTCAGGATCTGTGTGAATGCGTATTAAAAAGATAGAATGGTCAACATGCTTCGCGCTTCGTGTAGGTCCATAAGTAGTAGTAGTAGTAGTAGTAGATATTTATTGAGCTCATATTCCACCCTTATGTCTCATAGCGCTTTGCCAACACAAAGACAAGAGGGGAGAAACAGAGATTAAAATAACCATGTTTTAAGATCTTTTCTGAATTTTTTGTCGTTCATTTCCTAGCGAAGTTATATCAGCAGTGAGTTCAATAGCTCAGGAGCAGTTTTGGAAAAGGACCTGTCCCCATTCTTTACAGTCCGTACCTTGGGGATCTTCAACAGAAGCTTGCTGGATGAGCGAAGGGGGCGCCCTAACTGATATTTTACCAGTTTCTTTGCTAGATAGACAGGACTCTGGTTGTTCAAAGTTTTGTGAATCAAGCAACATAGTTTAAAGGAGACCCTCTTTTTTATTGGTAACCAATGGAGGGTCTTAAGGCTAGGAGCCGATGGGGATTGGGAATGCAGATTCAGGACCTGTCTAGACGCCGTGTTTTGCAACACTTGTAGTTTTGACAGGACTCTATCATTAATGGATGCAAACAGTGCATTGCCATAACACAATCAGTTGATAATTAGGCCCTGTAGAAGGGGCAGCCGAGAGCAGAGGGGAATCCACTTAAAGATTTTCCTTAGTGAGCGCATTAATCCGTAACTGGTATGGACCAAGGAGTTGATGTGGTCCTTCATGGAAAGTTTATTGTCCATGATAACACCCAAATTACGAACTGTTATTTTGGACAAAGGGCATAGTCCGAGTGAGGGAGGCCACCAGTTCGTGTTCCATATGTGTTGTGCGTCTCCAAAGAGCATAATCTTTGTTTTGCTTGTGTTAAGGAGCAGGTGATTAGTTGACATCCAAATATTTACTGATGACATGCATTCTTTGACTCTGCACTGTGTGTCAGTGGGATCTGGGTCAAGAGTGATCAACAATTGCGTGTCGTCAGCGTAGGATATTGTGTCAAAGCCATAGTCTCTGATAATGTTGGCCAGAGGCGACACATAAATGTTGAAAAGTGTTGGAGTTAAGATGGATCCCTGGGGGAACGCCTTTATCAATGAGTTGGCTATTGGAACAGAAACCCCCTAGTTGTACTTTTGTGGACCGTTCTGACAGGTAACTTTTTAGCCACTTCAGAGCCAGGCCCTCAACACCAAACGTTCCAGAAGGATGCCATGAGAGATGGTGTCGAAGGTCGCCAACAGGTCGAGCAGAATGAGAATGGCCGACTGTCTGGCATCTAGGGAAAGCCTGATGTTATCAATAATCTCCACCAAAGCTGTCTCAGTACTCTGATAAGACCGGAAGCCTGATTGGGGTGAGCCCAATAGATTGGTTTTTTTCCAGATATTTTGATAATTGCTGGTTCACAGCCGCTTCCATTACTTTACCAAACAGGGGTAGGAGAGAGATAGGCCTGTAATTGGCGAGTTGTTTGGGGTCAGCCGTAGTTCTTTTTAGAATCGGTCTAATAATAGCTTTCTTCCAGTGTGCGGGCACAGTGGCTTCTGAAAGTGAGAGCTTCAGGATGTGGGTTAGGTTGGGGATGAGTGCTGGACCAATTTTGAGTAGGATCTGTGTGGATGCAGGGTCAGTTGGTGAACCATATTTCATCCTCTTGAGTAAGACGGAAGGGACCCAAGGGCGCTTCGTCAGGACCGTGTAGTGTGTAAATAAGGGAAAGTTAACAGGATTCAGGGAAAGAAGGGCCCTGTATACCTGTGGTACCTATAGTTAGGTGTAGATGCGTCCTTGCACTGAAAGGAACATGTAGTACTGGTTCCTAAACCCAGCCTGGTCATATAAAAGAGAGGGAGACACACAAACATAAAAATTCATATGCACAACACATGTTCACAAATGGAATTCAGTGGAACATAGTTGTAACATGGCAATAAAATCTGCATGCAATGACAAGTGCATGCTTAGTACAGTAGGCCCAAATCGTCATACTAGCAAGTGTGGATCTATAACAGTCTCAAGGTGCTGCTGCCTCCTGTGCGTTGGGGTTGACACGTAAGTGGGGTCGATGTAGCTAGGCTGCACTGTTCCGAGAGCGTGGTGTGTAGGGCACAAACTTCACTTGGACGTGACTATCCCGGGGTGGGTCTTGAATGCGTGTCTCTAGATATTAACTGAGATATAGCAGTAGGTACTTCAGTATTGAGCCCAGGTGAGAGGGCACCTCGGTGATCAGAGGTGCATTTTAAGTGATTGATTGAGATGTCATATGTCCATGGTCGAGGTCATGAGTATTGCGGAGGAGGTAAACCAGCACGGTCTCACACACATAGAATACAACGAACCCCTGGTTCATCACTCATACGCACAACATGCTGCCTACCCGTGAATTCAGAAAGAAGGGCCACGTCGGCGTTCACTCAGGTTGTAAGACAGAGTATCTGTGGAAATTAAAGATAGAAAAATCATAGTCAACACCTGCAAGTCGAGTGTACCCTTCGTACTAGAAAGCCTGGTTACCTCTCATCCAAACAATGGAAACAGTGGAAAGACACTTACAGTGGCTCACCTAGTCCAGGTCCAAGACCTACCCGTCCGTAGTGAGTAGCCGGAATAGATGCAAGGAATATTGGTGCCAAGTTATACTCCCCGGTCTGTCAAGCCGGCGGAGATGGCGTGTTGATGGGCGGGACTGACGTGCTCAAGGACGCACGGGTGCTGTGTGGGTCTAACCTGCCTTGCTTTGATTGCCAATACACCAGTCATGGCAGCGGCCATATTGGAACGGAGTAGAATTGCTTCAATCGTATTGCAGAGGGTGACAAGAGGATGCTCAAAAGGATTTTTCTTATTAATGAAATAAGTAGAATGCACCATTCACAGCGGTGGTCATATTGGAACGGAGGTTCCAATCGTGATGCCGAATACGGTTTGTTTTGTTAATAAAATGAAAGAATATGATAGTGATGTGGCAAAAAAATGTTGTGGATAAAATATCCATCCAGTAAAACCGTGTGGACAGTGATGTTGAAAAAGGCTTTTTTAGCCTTTCACTATTGCTCCATCTAAATACCTAAATGACTGTGGAGATGGGGTGATCTTAATCATTAATAAGAGGACATCCTCAGCTGGATAATTGCCGAGGGAGTTGTGGAGGATCTCATACTGAACCCGAGCATGATAGTTGCCTGTAAATAGGGGATGCAGTACTTTGTGTGGTGTATCTTCTCTGTCAGTCCACAGTGTATATCCGACATGGGTGCTGAAAGACATGTTGGGGCCAGATACCTTTAGGGAAAGTGTATAGATTCACTGGGATGTATCTTCTCTGTCAGTCCGCAGTATCTATCCGACATGGGTGCAGAAAGACATGTTAGGGCCAGATACCTATAGGGATAGTGTATAGATTCATTGGTATCACTGAACAGAGTAATGGAGGTTTTAAGGTGGGGGGGCTAAGGCCCTAAGTCATTAACTCCACCCAGATTATCTCGTCATTTAACCCCTCTGTATCACTCCTCAATCTATGGGCCAGCTTTGTTCCTGCCTGAATAATGTTCTGTTGGTCCAATTGGGATTGGATTCAATGATTGTCCAACTTATACTATCTGAGTTATGATTTTTCTCCAAGAAATGGCTTAGTAACTTAGTATTCATTTTTTTGCGTCGTATGGTGCTTTTGTGCTCCCCTATTCTGATCTTAACCTGTCTCGTGATCATGCCTATGTATTTCTTGCCGCAAGGGCAAAGGATGGTATAGATACAGTTTTTAGTGTTGCAATTTGTGTGTTTTCTCTGTTGCCAAGGTCTAGCCAATCCGAGATCAATATGTTTGGAAGCTGTGGTGTGTGCACATACAGGGCAAGAGCCACATGGAAAGTGTTCTACCACAGGTGGTAGGGCCCAGAGAGTTGGTTGTCTTGTAAGAGATGTCTTAGGACGAATATGGACTAAGTGATCCCTCAGATTCTGGGTGCGTTTAAATGCAAACAGTGGTGGAGGGCCAGGGGTATATGTGCCTGTTCCAAGAATTCCCCAGTGTTTCTTTATCACTTTTTGAATCCTGTTGGAGCTAGGCGTGAACGTAGTGACACATGTGATGGCCTCAGATTTCGGTCCATCCTTAATTTCAAGGAGGGCTTCCCTATGATTGTTCCTAGCTCTCTTATGTGCCTGTCGTATTATATTCTTAGGGTAATTACGCCTCATAAGGTTGTCTGAGAGGATCTCAGATTGTTTCTCAAACTCATTCACGGTGTCACAGTGTCACGGAGTCTAAGGAATTGTCCGACTGGTAGGTTGCTCCTCAGTGCTTTAGGATGATGACTGTCATAAACGAGGAGACTGTTCATGTCCGTGGGTTTCCTATAATTGGTTGTGTGTAGGGAACCATTACCTAAAGAGATAAGAAGGTCTAGGAAAGGAATGCTCTCTTGTGATTTGGTACTTGAAAATCTTAAGAAAGGGTCTAAGGTGTTGATCCACCCACAGAATATTGTACACAGTTCTTCGCTCCTCCTCCAAAAGAGGAGGATGACATTGATGCAACGACACCACATCAAAATGTTCTCTCTGCAGGGATTATTCTCCCCTAGGATATATTTGTCTTCAAAGTCAGCCGTATAGAAGCAGGCCAGACTCGGAGCGAAGGTGCTCCTCATGCTGGTGACTTGGGTTTGGTGATGCAGTTGAGTCTCAAAGGCAAAGAAATTCTCTTTCAGAGCTATGGAGGCACATTCACAGATGAATGAGATGGGTGTCTCATAAGGCCAGGGTGCTACATTCCGTAGGGTAGACTCCAACACTTCTAAGGTGGCATCCTGGAGAATGTTCGTGTATAGAGCCTCCACGTCGAGGGTGACCAAAAGGTTGATGGTTTCAGGTTGAGGGAAGTTTTCAATGAGATTGAGTACTTCAGTAGTGTCCCTCAGGTAGGACGGTGTTTCACTCACCAGAGGGCGTAGATAGAGGTCGCAGAATTTGCTGAGGGGTTCCAGCAGTGACTCGATGCCTGACACGATAGGAGGACCGGGTGGTGGGTTGATTCCTTTGTGGATCTTTGGTAGGATATAATAGTACGGGGTCCTGGGATCTTCATTGATGAGGAAATCTGCCTCCTGACGGAAAATCCAGCCTTCTGTGACCGCTTCGTTGACTATGCCCCTGATCCGGATGGTGAGTCGTGTTGTTGGGTCTTCCGTAATCAGTTGGTAATACCTGGTATCCGTAAGTTACGGGTGGCATTCTGCATCGTATGCGCCCATATCCTGGATGACTATGGCACCGCCTTTGTCGGCTGGTTTTAAAATGATATAAACCTCGTAGAAGGAGCGTTCAAGTAACCACAATATTAACAATCAAGTATTGAAGTCCGTAAAGAATTGACCTCCAAAGCAAGCTTCCTTTGTACCGTGTCCAGTCTTTTATTGATGTATGACTGATAATTGTTTATTCTTTTTCATCTTCATAACATTCAACTGAAAATTCTTCAAGAAGATATTCACAAAAATGAAAAAAAAGTACTTTCCACAGCCTACGCATTTCGTCCCTCATGGAACATCATCAGTTCACACTGAATCCCATATCTCACCTGTAATCCTAGATCTCCCCAATTTGATAATGTGTATAGTCATACAGCTTTATTCTTCTATTCTTCTGCAGTTTACCCCTCCGTGTAGTATCTGGTGCCTGTTACATATAAATGCTCAATTTTAATATTCCTCATTTATCTGGACTTTAAAATCGCATTACTATATAATCACTCAATGACATATTCACTCTCCTAAAATCTGTCTAAGTTTAGAAAGCTTTATTAAATTTAGAAGTAAAACATCATTACAGAAGAAAATTGTATAAAAGTGGGTAAAACATTTGTCGGAATGAGATCTATATGAAAATTAAACCCCGAGGGGTAAAAAAAAACTATACATAGGGAAAAAGCATTTTAAAAGGTATTTTGAGAAAAGGAGGGGAGGAAGAGAAAAGAAGAATAAGAAAAGGGAGAAATAAAGGGGGGGCAACCTAGAGATCAATAAAAGAATATATCATCAACAAATATTAAGCAATTTAGGTAACTTGTCTAGAAAGAAAATCAGTAAGAGGTAACCATAACAGATCTTTTCTGATTAATAATGCTACAGTAATGGCAAAAGCACGATCAAGTCTATGGTGATGACACAATAAATTCCACCAAGCATTGTATGAAATCTTTGACGTATCTTTCCAGTTAGTTGTAATAATCTGTAAAGAAATTGCTATAAAAAGATCAATGAATTTACGAACATTATAGGTAACATCCCATATGGGGGAAGATACAACCAAAAAGACATGTGTAATCTCAAAGGGAAAGTCAGTGGATAAAATATTATTTAGTGTGGACCATATGCGGGACCAAAGTGACTTGACTAAAGGGCAATGAAAAAACATATGGAGAAAGTCACTATGTTCACAAGAACAGGACCAACACTTTTGTGAGTCAAGAACTTTGAACTTATATAGAGTGGAAGGTGTAAAAAATACTCTATTATAAAAAAATACAAAGTCTGTGTGGTATTAGCAGAATGGGAAACTGTATGTATTTTAGACCAGATGCCATCCCAGACTTGTAGAGAAAATTCTTGAGCTAGGTCAGCTTCCCAGGTAAGCTCAAGTTTGGATTTTAGCCTCTCTGTGGTGGAGTGAAAAAGCATTTTGTAAATTACAGAAGCTCTAGAGGGATTGGTGAAATCTGGTGGAGGTATGAGGGTGTGTGAAGTAGTGGGAGGAGAAATATCTTGAAGGATAAGTGTGGAAAGGGTTTGAAAGTGTGAGAGAAAATGGGTGGAGTGCGTGCATGAAAGGTTATAAGTTTCACGTAAATCATTAAAGGAACTAAGAGAATTATCTTTAAGCAAGTGATTATAAGTGAGAATACCTTTATCTATCCACTCTTTCCAGAAGAGGGCTCTGTTATTGATCTTGCAGGATTTGTTGTACCAAATCGGAGTCAATAAGTGAAGAGTAGTGGACGAGAAAAAGTAACAAAGCAAAGAAAGCGTTAGTGCCCTTGAGTGTTTAAAAATAGGGGTGATGAATCTCTTTGGGGATTGAGTTAAACGAGTAGCAGTGAGGAAGGAGAATGGAGCGAGTTAAGCAAATTCCAGCGGACTTCATGCGGTGACAGGGGAAGAGGATGAGTCTATAAGAAAGGGCTAGATTTGTTTAAGAGTGAAGGCCGAATGAAAGCGAGAAATATTTGGAAAGTTAACCCCGCCTAAGTCCTTGGGTTATTGAAGTCTAGAGAGAGAAATCCGAGCTTTGCGATTGTTCCATAAAAATTTAATTAATAGGCGATTGATAGTATTAAAAAAATAGTGTGGAAGAGAAATAGGAGCGGTACAAAAGGGGGTGGTGATGGACGGAGCATCTGAACCAATCAAACACTCACACACAGTCAAAAGATCTGGGTTTAATCCATCACCGTTCTTTAGCCCACTCTGCCACCCCAGTTCAGACATGGCTATATGCAAATCAGTCTGACCCTGTGCCTCATGGGAACAGTCCAGCCCGAACTGCCAAGCCATGCCTTCCCTGGACCGGAAACAAGCTTCCGAGGACCGGTTTCTGGCATTACAGCCGTCTTCAGCCCGGCTTGCTTGAATCCAGTGGCAAAGTGAGCAAGGGACTCACGTCTGAGCATACCCTGCCACACTTATGGCGGCCAAAAGCGATACAAAAGGGGGTGGTGATGGACGGAGCATCTCAACCAATCAAACACTCACACCCAGTCAAAAGATCTGGGTTTAATCCATCACCGTTCTTTAGCCCACTCTGCCACCCCAGTTCAGACATGGCTATATGCAAATCAGTCTGACCCTGTGCCTCATGGGAACAGTCCAGCCCGAACTGCCAAGCCATGCCTTCCCTGAACCGGAAACAAGCTTCCGAGGACCGGTTTCTGGCATTCCAGCCGTCTTCAGCCAGGCTTGCTTGAATCCAGTAGCAAAGTGAGCAAGGGACTCACGTCTGAGCATACCCTGCTACACTTATGGCGGCCAAAAGCGGTACAAAAGGGGGTGGTGATGGACGGAGCATCTGAACCAAACAAACACTCACACCCAGTCAAAAGATCTGGGTTTAATACATCACCATTCTTTAGCCCACTCTGCCACCCCAGTTCAGACATGGCCATCTGCAAATCAGTTTGACCCTGAAGAGAAATAGGAAGCATAGAAAGATAAAAGTTAACTTTAGGAAGTAACATCATTTTAATGGTTGCTAATGTACCCCACCAGGAAAGGAAAAGAGGGGACCAGCTATCAGTGAGTGAAGAGATTTTTTAAAGTATTTCTTGATGATTAATTTTAATGGTTTCACTTATAGTATTAGCATAGAGAATGTCCAAACATTTGACATGCCTGGAGTTCTATTCAAAGCCAGAACCTTTAAACATATGGGGGAGACAACATTTATTAAGGGGAAGAACTTCAGATTTATCAATATTTAATTTATAACCGGAAACCGAGGAATAATCATGTAATAAAGAAAAAAGTGCAGGTAAGGAAGTGGTAGGGTTTGAAATATAAAGAAAAAGATCGTCAGCATAAGCCGTAAACTTAATTTCCACATTCTGATAAACAAATCCAGAGTAAGAAGAGGACCGTTTTATGTGTTCCAGGAACGGTTCCAAAGCGAGAATGAAAAGGAGATGGGAGAGGGGAGATCCTTGTCGTGTTTCTCTGTGAAGGGAGAAGTAGCTGGATTGTGAACCATTAACCCAAATAGAGGTCTGAGGTGTAGAGTATAATAATTGAATATATTGTATAATGTGTGGACTAAAGCCATGTCATCTTAATGCTCTGAACATGAAGTCCCAATTGACCCGATCAAAAGTTTTTTCTACATCTAAAGTAATAGCTGCTATAGGGGAATCCATCTTTGAGGCTAGATGTAGAATATTAAGGAGGGTTCTAGAGTTGTCAGTAATCGATCTACCCTTTACAAAACCAGATTGATATATATTAACTAGATCAGGAATGACTTTATTAATATGGATGGCTAGAATTTTTGTGTATATTTGCAATCTGTATTTATAAGAGATATGGGGCGGTAATGTTTGCAAAGAGAGGGGTCTTTATCTTTCTTAGGGAGCAGGCAGAGCATTGCCTGTGTAAAAGAACCTTTAGATTTACCTATAAGCAGGAAGTGATTGATTAAAGTGAGAAATGGGGTATTAAGACTTTCTTAAACTGAAGATAAAAGCGCACCGTGAAACCGTCCGGACCGGGTGTTTTATCTTTAGGGAGAAGAGTGATAGCAACCCCCAGTTCTTTCTTTGAAATAGGGGAGTCCAGAGAAGAAAGATCTACAGAGTTATTAGAGGATTGAGGAATAGAGGCAAAAAATAGTCAATTTGTTCAGGAGAGGGAGTAGATTCCAGAGTGTAAAGAGAGGAGTAATATTGGACGGAGCAATCAAGAATTTTAGCATCAGTGGATTGAGAAACACCCTGAGGATCCTTGATGGTAATAATCTTGGATTTCTGTTTCTTAATTTTGAGATAATTTGCAAGAGATTTGCCAGCTTTATTGCGTCCGCCATACATTTTAGCAATAAATTTAAGAAGTTGGTTAGAGGCGGAGTTCCAAGAGAAGGTATTATATTGCATTTTCGCTTTCATAAGGGAAGAGAGTGTATCTGGAGAATTGGTGGTGAAATAGAGGTGTTCGAGATCTTTAATCTGTTTAAGGATTTGAGACGAAAGTGCGATGGCCTTTTTCTTTTTACGAGATACAAAATCTATGATGTAACCTCTGGCAGCAGCCTTAAAGGCATCCCAGATAAAATGAAAGTCTGTAGTGGAATTTAGATTAATGGTAAAATATTCATTCAGAAAACCTGTAAATTGTTCAATGAACTGGGGATCTAGAAGTAATGAGTTATTAAAACGCCAGCGGCGAGAAGTAGGAGTAGGGGAGGGGTAATCCATGTCCAAAATGATAGGGGCGTGGTCTGTGATTAGGATAGATCCAATTTCAGAGTTAGTCATGAATTGAAAAGCATGGTGAGAAAGAAAAATTTAATCAATGCGTGAAAAAAATACGTGAACAGGGGAAAAGATGGAAAACTCAAGGGAGTCAGGATGAGACATCCTCCAAGAGTCTATAAGGCCTCTGGAGGAGATAGATTTGTGAAAAGATTTTTGCATTTTGTTGGGGACATATCGAGTGCTTGATTTCCTATTTAGAAAGGGGTCCATGAGTTGGTTGCAGTCTCCGCCCGCAATAAAATTCTCAGTAGCATGGGAGGAAAGTAATGAGGAAAATTCATTCCAAAAAGTTAAATCTATGCCATTAGGGCCATAAACATTGCAAAAAGAAAGTTGAACATTGTTAACAACAGAATCTAACAATAACCATCTACCATTAGAATCATGAAACTCATTTTTGATCTGAACAGAGAGCGATTTATGAAATAATATTACAACAACATTTCTGTTATTGACAGCAGAGGAGCAAAATACATCTCCTACCCATTGTTTGCGTAAAGAAGACACATCTTGCGAAGTGAGATGCGTTTCTTGTAAAAAGGCTATTTGACATTTCAATCTAGCCAAATGTGAGAGAACACGTTGCTTTTTAATAGGGTTTTGCATGCCCTTACTATTACATGAGATTAAACGAAAGCCACTCATAAGAAAGAGGAAAAAAGAGTAGAGAAAGGGATAAACAGTAGCTAGAAAAGAGGAAAAAAGAATAAAGAATGCATGAATAATTGAGGAGAAAGTGAAGTAGAGAAGATGTTATGAAGAGAAGAAGAAGAGACGTTTGTGACTACCATAGTTGCAGGAAGAAATACACGACAGGCAGGCCTTTGTAGTTTATACAACAGAGTACAAGGAAGAGAATATAGCATAACAAGAAGAGAGAATGAGAAGTGTTGCCAAGAGGAAAGAAATACAAAAAGACAAGAATTCCAGTGGAACAAGGTAGACTAAATGAGGTGAGGAAAGAAGGAAAGCTACAGTCTAGGAAGAAAAGGAAGAAAAAGAGTAGCACGAAGGAAAGAAAGGAAAAAAGGGAAAAGGAAAATAAAAAGGGAGCCAAATCTCCCAAAAGGTAAAACACAGAGGAGATGACGAGAGGCCGAGAGGCATCAGTCGTAGTGCCTAAAAAAAAACAGTAAACAATGAAGATGGAGGGGGGGCGGGAATGAAGAACCAAGACAGCCACGCCACCGAGAGGAGAACAGAGGCAATCGACATTTATGCAATGGAATAAAAAGAAGGGAAAAATAATACATGTGAGGTAAGGTAAACAAATATTACACAGAAGAATCAAAAAACAAAATGGAAAGGATAAAGCTTACCAAGCTATAGGAAAACACAGCAATGTATTATATCAAACAGGGAGACATACGAATGAAACACGCAGGTAATAATACAGGAGGAACCTAAGACAAAATAAAAAGAGAAAAAAAACAAAAAAAAACAAAGAGAGAACAGTTAACAATTAACGATTAACTTAAGCAAAATTTAAATGCATTGTCTTGAAAGGGAAAAGTGGTGAGTATCACAAAAAGAAAAACACTCATAAAAACAGTCAATGCTTGCTCAGTTCCATCTGTTCTTCTCGATGAGTGGAATGAACTTCCTAAGATCAGCAGGGTCTTCGAATGAGAAGGTTCTGTCTTTATAAGTTACTTTGAAGAAGCAGGGGTGGATGAGACCATAACAAGCATTCATTGATTTCAACGCTGGCCGAAGATCTAGGAATTCCTTGCGTCTAGTAGCAATTGACCTTGATACATATTGACTGAAGAAGATTTTATGGCCTGACCAAAGCATTTGCTTGTGCTGTTTAGCTGCTTGAATAATTGACATTAAATCAGAATAGAGCAAAAAATATGCTATGATAGCTTTTGGTTTAGTAGCTGAAGATGCCTTTTGAGGACCCAGACGGTGAGCTCTTTGAATATTAAAAGTCCGCAGTCTTTGGAAGCCCTGCAATTTGTAGAACTGGAGTTTTCAAAAAGAGAATCATGTCAGATCCTTCTGAACCTTCCGGTATTCCATAAATTCTTAGATTATTACGGCGATTTCGATTTTCCAAGTCCTCTGTGGGTTTTTTCAGAAGATTGACTTCCTTGGTGAGGGAGTCAACTTTTGCTAGAACGTCCTGAGCATCGCTTATTTTTTGTTTGACATCTGACAGACTTGAGTTAAGGCCAGACCACTTTTCTTCTATTCTTTGCAGTGAAGTGGTGGTATCTGACATAAATGGACGCAGTTCATCCATAATATCCTACAATGTGATCAGAAGAGGAGACTTGGTTGGAGATTAGGGGTCTTTCTTCAGACGTTTGCCATCTTTGCGAACCACAGAGGATGCAAGTGTGGTACCATGCGATTTGCTCGTTTGTGTGGGTTCCATAACTGCAGGAAATGGAAATTTTTATGAAAGGAACAGCACAAGCGAAAAAAACAACTTGACTAAAAAGCTGGATACCAGTGAAGATGAAAGTACTGAGTCATATGACTAAGTAAAAATGGAAATGGCAGTCGTTTCCTGGAGAAGAGGTGACCCAGTCGTAGCTGAGTACACACAGATACCAAAAACAACAGTGGTAATATCAAAAAATTGAAATATAATCAATCGCCAGGTAAGCGCAGAATAAACAGCAAAAGTAGTAGGGAAAGTACATCCCTATGTAAAAAGAGTATGAGGTGAAAAAATCATGGCGCCAAATGCAATTAATAGAGGGCCACTTTACATGAAGCGAGTGTCAAAGCAGGCTGAGAAATATCATCGCCTGAGAAAAATGACGCAGGTGAAATAGTGCTGAGGAAACATTCAAAATCGCCGAAAATGCATCTTAATTAGAGCCAGTGGTGTGGAGACAATATTTGAGAAAGGAGGAAGTAAAATGCCAGTATTGCCAAGTAAAATGAGCGTTTGTCAAGAGAATGCCATTCTATGAAGGAAAATCTCTATTGCGTCGTCGCAAGTATTCAAAATGGCGGCCGCGATTCAGAGGTTGTAGATAAGTGCCAGAAACACACCTTTTTTCAGGACTTGGTGCTCGGAGAACACACCAGAGTGGTCTCGGAGGCTTCCGACATCAATACAGCCAGTTGGATACAGGAACCGAGCCCAATAAACAGCCCTTCGCGGATATTTGCGGAGCCGATGCCACGGAGCTCTCTCAGGGCACGGCCATCTTGTCTGCCGCCGCCGCTCGCTCTCCCCTAAAATCTGTCTATATCAGTTGTGTCATCACAAGTAATTGTGAAGTTCTTTATACAAAATGAACACCTCATAGGCAAGGAAGCTCTATCTGAAATCAGAAATCAATTGTCAACACGTCTCCCAAAACAGTCCGAGGTCTTGGCATCTTTAATGCCCAATTTCTTCTGAACCAATCTCCTCACCTCAATAATTACATTACTATATAGTCACCCAGTATCATATTCACTCGCCTAGAATCTGTCTATGTCAGTTGTACCATCACAAGTAATTTATGGAGTTCCTTGTACGAAATGAACACCTCACAGGCAAGAAACCTCTATCTGAAATCAAAGATCAATTATCAACATGTCTCCTAAAACAGTCTGCGATCTGTAATCTTTACTGCCCATTTCTGCTACCACACTCTCCTCACCTCGTATTTTGAATCACATCAAAAGAAACATCCAAACACCTCCTTCATAAAACATCTAATTACTTCCTTATTTCCTGTAAAATATAAGCAAACAACCCTTTCAGGCCTCATATCACCCTGTCCTTAGTGGATTAATTCTCCCTCTATGCAATCCACTCACCTTCTCAAAACTCCAACTGGCCGTACTTTCATCTAAGACTCTCCCATTTTTTCCAAGTCTCTTGTATATTCATGAATCGCCTCCTATCTGTGCAAACAATAAATATATAAATACACGGCTAAAAAAAACTTTCTTCCTCAAAATTCTTTTCAACTAACTCTCAAGTTCAACCATATTTCCTAAATATCCTGCGACTCTACACAGCTCACCTTGTATATTCGTGTGTCCTTCCTATCTGCCAGCCAGGCCCGATAAATCCCGCTTTAAAATGATGCTGGTGTCTTCTGTGATGGATTTCAGGAGAGTTCTCTCCTCTTTGGACATGTTGTCAAAGGCACGTCTGTGGTTCATGGCTGCTACGTCCTTCAGAAATGCCTGTTCGAAGGTCAGGACTTTGTTAGGTGTCATGGCAGCTATATAAACTATACCAAAGTAAGGTATAGTGTGCACAGAGTCCTGTGAAAACCCCAAAGGTAGCTGGAGGTAAAACTAGTTAATACTTAACTCTCTATTTGTGGTAGTGTGGGCGAACATTAAGGCTTTATCAGAGGGTAGTGTTAAGCGTTTATTGTACACACTCAGGGAAGGAATGACGTCACAACTCAAAAACTGAACTCAGACCAATTTGTTTGTCTAAAAATATTATTTAGTTATATCTTAATTTCAAGAACCAAGCCATGCCTGGTACAGGTAAGTATAATAATACTTTGCAAGATGTATGCAGTAAATTACAGTCAAATGCAGGTTAAATGCAGGTGGCTCGTTTACAGGCAAGTCAACTGTCAAAATTACTTTGCAGTTACTTTGTAGATTATTGGGTACCTTATTTCTTGGATTACTTTGAGTTACTTTTGCTAATCAGTGTGACTTGCCTAGATACCACACTGGGACATTGCCCAGACAAATGGTAAGTACTTTAGCTTTTAAATATATGCAGTTTCTTAGGGTATTCATACAAACCAACTACACACTTAGAAGGTTTCTCACAGAAAAGCAGCCAATGCAGTCATATTAGAGAAAACAATGTTATTGGTTTATCAGTAAGTACTTTGGTTTTGGAGTTGGTATTCTGGGGTTAGAACAAGGGTTCCCCCAAGGTCGAGAATGCACTCCCGAAGCAGCACTAGGGCAGTCGTGTGAAGAGTGTTGAGGCCCAAAGTTATCCAATGGGGAATACGGGGCTCCGCTTGGTGGCTGCTTACGAGCAGGCCACAAGGTTGAGGGAGCAAAGCTCCTAAACTTAAGATCACGGCAAAGGGGGCTCCGGTTTAGCACCCAAGGTGCACCCACAGCGGCGCTAGGGCGGCTTGGTCAGGGTACTGGTTTGGCGTCGGGTGCCCTATTACTTTCAAAGGGGATTCTGTGGTTGGCAAAAGCACTGCAGGCTCGGGGACAAAGATCTTCTGAAGGCAACCACCACTTGGAGATGTAAGTTGGGGTGCTGGTGTTTGCCTGGACACCGTCGGTTGGGCTACCCAAGGGCTTGGGGCGTCGTGTGCAAGGGTGTCCTTTGGCATTGGGATTTCTTACCAGCTCCTGGTTGGGGGACCCTCCAGATTTAGACTGCCGACGTCGGCTGGAGGCGTGAGCCAGGACAAAGGTCACTGAATCTCAGGTCAGGATTGCCAGGAAGATCTCCTTGGGGTGTTGGGCCACTCCAACCCAGGCCGTGGGCATTGGATGCAGAGTGGTGCAGATTGGTGGATCCGGCTGGACCCAGAGTCTGTGGGTGAGCAAATCCGGTGCTCATGGGAGACAAAGGCTGGTTTAAGAAGGCAGGGCAGGTCCTCCGTGTTCTTGGGGGCTGCTGGCTGGAGGATACACCAGGATTTCGCTGTGGTCTGTTGAGGCTGGGACAGGCCGATAGGGCTGAGGCCAAGTCAGTTGGTGTCCTCCTCTTCTTCCTCAGAAAAGCTCTTTGGTCCTTCTTCTTCTTGTTTCTTCTGGTCTGACGAGGCAAGGTTCAGGGTTGCCCCTAAATACAATATGTAGGGGTGTTACAGGTAGGTTCAGGTTGGGACCAAGGGGTTCCTTCCTTGGAGTTGGTACACACCCTATTATGTCACTCAGCTATGAGACTAGAGTTAGGTCGTTTTTTATAGGGCATCTCCAAGATGCCTTCTGAGTGCATTTTTCATCAAATCCCGCACTGAAATTAGTGTGGGTTTAATGTGCTGAGAAGTTTGATACCAAACTTCACAGTTTTCAGAAAAGCCATTATGGTGCTGTGGAGTTGGTAATGACAAACTCCCAGACCATATACTCTTTAGGGCGTTACTGCACTTAATGACTTAATGCACATAGTTGACTTAGGCACTGTAGTGGTACAGGGCTCATGTACCTGTAACCTCACCACTGGTATAGTGCATCCCACTTGCGGGATGGTTTACTTATGCCAGGGCAGTGGATTGTAGGCCTGGCACTCAGGGATGTGTGCCATGTTGACTCTTCACTTTCTTCTGCACCAAAACACTTAGCATGCAATGGCTGTGCATGGGTGTAAAGGTACAGGGCCTCTAGGGGTGGCACAATAAGTGCTGTAGCCCTTAAAGGCCTTTCCTGGTCACAGTGGCCTTGGTCCCTGCAGTACGTTTTATAATAGACTTATATGTGGTCAGAGAGTTGCCAATTGAGTTTGCAACAGTACAGTTTTGGGAAAGAACTTACACCCTGGATACCTGGTTGGCAGGAACCCTGGGCACACTCAGTCAAAGTACATCAACATTGGGCAAAAAGTGGGGGGCAACCATGCAATAAGGGGCTCTTTCCTACACTCTCCAAGTAAAATCTGCCATGAATCTCGCAGAATTTCAAATGTGTGTTCACACCTATTAAGCCCTACAGATCTTTCTCTAAATTGGTTCCTTCATCTTTAACACATTTTTTACCTTTTTGTCTCCTGTCTAGTTTTAGTTTTGGGTAGACCATTTTCTTTCTGTATTTATCTTCTTTCTTCCAAATGTTTTTCAAGATGCATTCCCCTTAATTTTTACTATTTAGAATGCGTGCTTTCCTTTCCTCTAACGCCATGATAAATGCCGGTGTGTATCTTGAACTAACCTAGAGTAAACATTGGCTGTGTAATCTTCTTTCTTGTAATTTACAAATGACACCTTCAGCTTCATCTCATCAATTGTGTGTGAAAATGTAGCAGTTTCAGGTATTGACGTAGGCTTTTCTAACTCTGGTGTAAAGAAATCCCTATTTACATTGTCATACCTACTAAAAACTGCTACTAAAAATGTAATACCACATCTATTCTTGGTTAGGAAACACATGCTTATCTGTAGTTATATCCTTAAGCAAAGAATATAGTAGCAATAAGTCAACAATTCACCTTCAGATTTTTCTCATAGCCGTTTCTTGGATTTTCTTTTTGCAGTTAAGTTAGTTCTTTCGGCTTTTATTCACAGCAATCTTCATACAGTCATCCATTACCCTACTCCATTCTCTTCTAAGTGTTGTTATCCCTACTTTTCTACTGAGCTTGGGCCTAGGGAAATCATCCTAATTCTTTCTAAAATATCAGTTTTATTTCAATCTTTGGCACTTTCTCATTCAATAGTGTTTTCAAACTCTTGTTTCTTTTTAGAAATCCTTTTCCCACAACTTTTTCCAAATTTGGATTTAGTGTGATGTCACGGAGGCTCAAACAGTTCTGATCTTAGGTCAATTGAATCCCGCACTAATACATTCAACACTTGATTTGTGTATCAGGTCCATTCGAGTGCAGAGTACCTACAACAAGGCACTCTTGCTCTTTTTACCTACTTGGTGTCTGCTGATCTTTTTCTGTGTCACTTACACTGCTTGACTAAGTGCCTCAGGAATAGTCGGCAGTATGCGTTCAACTGAATCACTTGTTCTCAATTTCTTTCAAAAATAGATTTGTAGCCTTTCAGCATCATGTGTGTGTCCTTTTGATCTGGTTCTAGCTCCAATACCAATAAAGACGCCTAAAGTATAAGCTTCGGGGGTTGGCAAATTAGTTACATACATTTATGTGCCTGACTAATCAGCATATACGGGAAAGTATCACTCAAAGGGAAAAGCTTTTGATAGTCAGTGAAGTTAGCATTTGGACACTATTTTTCAGATGTTGCATTTAAGGGTCAGCACCCACGGAATAAAACAGAACCAAAATTCTAGGTAACATCCAAAAGATTTAAGTTTGTTTCTATTTTTAAAATGGTTTTAACCAAGCATGCATGATTCTCTTTGTTGATGTTTCCCTTCAGAAACAGCCCAAAGTAGTTTTAAGCCTCCTTAGAATTTCATGCATTTTCTAATTTTGATAGCAAGATTGTATTTTGAGTAGAAGGGGAAATCCACGTGTTGTATTCTAGTTCTTGTCTTGTTATGACTCTGTTATTACTCTGATTCTGCATTCTTGCTTCTGTATTTTTTGTGCATGCTTTTACATAGTGCATCTTCCAAGCTTTGTTCCAGGTTCTAGGTTCTTACCTGTAAGATCGGTAGTCCTTCAGGCAGTTGGATAATGAACCTTAGAGCTGGAAAGACGCTGGTTGATGGGCATCTATGTTAAGAAATGTAGATGATTTTCCTCTAATGTTTGTGTGGATCATTGAAGAACACGCTTCTACATATTGGCGACGAGCAGGATTGCCGATTTTTATTAGGTAACACATCATATCGGTTTGTCATTTTGGAGGAATTTGGCCTGTACTTCGTTGAAGTGTTCTGGCTGCAATTCTCACAATGGGCTCTACAGACATTCGGAATCATCTGGATTGTTGGCAGTGTGCGTGACGATTTACAGAATACCCTTGAATTATTTGGGAAATTACATTGTGCTGCTCTCGAATTATCCTCCAGACGAGTGCTCGCTCCGGTGTTTATGTGCGTAGCTCATTGGCTGGTGAGTCGCTTAGCCACGCCTGTTTATAGCGAAAAGGAGCATGCGTGCACCGCTCATATCGCTTTTGGTTTTCCTTGCAGCGTGTTGCAGAGTAAGGCTATGAATCGCATCAGCATTCACACACCAAATTTCATTCAGTCGAACTTATCAGAAGAGTGAAGCGATTCTGGATATTATAATTTAAAGAAGACTCTAGGCAAATTGCTATGTTTTGCTAATTTATATTTTTGACATTTGTAACTTTAATTTTGGGCATGTCTGGTGGTGGTAATGTCCAGTAGCCTCCCAACTTCCTGGTGGAACTGAGTAAACCCAAAAATGAGTGGAAACACTGGATTTGTGTTTTCAAAAACTATGTGGTGGCTATCGATGATGTGAATTGCACTGCAGCCAGGAGGTTATCTATTCTGTATAATTGCCTTGGTACAGAAGGTCAGCAAATTTTTGAAAATGTGCCTGAGATTCCTGCACCTAATGAGGAATCTAGCGATGTGGCAAGCTGGAATGCTTTTGTAGAGGCAGATAAAATATTGGCATCTAATTTTTCAGATGAACCCAGTATAGTTTTGGAAAAGTTATAGTTTTTATTCCAGAAAGGAGGCAGATGGTGAAAATATTGACCAATATCTGGCTTCTTTAAGGATACTAGGTAGCAGTTGTAAATTTGTGAATGCTATAGATCAATATTTAAGAGACCAAATTGTTCTGAGTTGTTATTCAAAGAAAGTGCAGGAGCATCTTTTATGTTGTACAAATGTTTTGTTGGATGAAACTGTAAAATTGTCTAAAAGAATTCAACGTTCTCTAATATCCGTGAGAGCATTCGCTTGTGCATCTGGCAGCTCTGAGAATTTGAGTGTGATGATCATAAACCTAATAGGTGTACAAAAACAAGCATGTGCTAGAGATGTGGTTCACACAATCACTTCGGTAATAATTCCATTTACCCAGCTAAGGGAAAGAGGTGCAATAAGGAGATAAAAGTTGGCACTTTATAAAAGTTTGCAGGAGTGGTACTGCAGTCAAAATAAATTGCGTTCCAGAAGTGAAACAGCACTATGTGCAGACAGATGAAAGTATGAACACCATGACCATTTTAACTGTGGGATCTAGAATGAATAATGTAAGAGCACAATCACAATGTGAAACAGATTAATTGAATGCTGTTGTTGTGGATAATACCCGTGTAATGGGGTCAATTGCTAGTAAAAATGGTCTGTATTATGGTGTTAATATAGGGAACATTTGCCTAAAAGTGATGGTCGATTCAGGGTCTCCAGTCACTATGTTGTCTGAGAAATCATATAGGCAACATTGGCATAATAATCCTCTTGAAAAAATTATATAAGGGCCATTGCTTATGGTGAATCAGAAATTGAGACAATTGGATATTTTGAGGATGTTTTACAGATTGCTGGGAGAGAAATGTTAACAAAAATCTATGTTGCTGTTAACAGCAGAAACATTATGGGTTAGATTGACCAAAGAGAGACCGGGGGCCATATTATCAAGAACGGCGATAACATTATCTCCACTTTAGCGGCAGGAAACTGCAGCTAAAGGGGCGATAAGGGGCTTGATAATATGCCCTTGTGAATTCCCATAAAAGCCCAGGTTTGATGTCCTTGACACCAGAACCTGGCTTCTATGGGAATTCACAAGGGCTTATTATCAAGCCCCTTATCGCCGCTTTAGCAGCAGTTTCCTTCCGCTAAAGCAGCTATAATGTTATCGCCGTTCTTGATAATATGGCCCCGGGTATTGTTTTGAGACCAGGCACAACTTTTACTGTTATGTTGATTGAGCCTTTGAATGTGATCATAGATAGTTTTCTATCAAATTATCCTACAGTGTTTTCTGGAAATATTGGCACTGTTATAGGGTTTGAGCACGAAATAATTTTGAAACGTGATGCTATACCTGTTTAACACAAAGTAAGGGATGTTCCCCTATCTGTATGTGATGATTTGAGGAAGCATCTTGATCAGTTATCCATGGACAAAATCACTGAACCCGTAAGCGCAACTGAATGGATTAGTGCTGTCCTTATAGCTGTTAGAAATGGGGGTCTCTAGTTGGTAGAGGTACGTACCTTTGTACAAATAGGGACCCTTGCTTCTAGTCAGGGTAAGGGGGATACACACTCTAGATAACCCCTGCTCACCCGCTTGGTAGCTTGGCATGAGCAGACAGGCTTATCCCACAGGCAATGTGTAAAGTATTTGTACCAACACTCACAGTAACACATTGATAACACCACAACCGGTTAAAAAAAAGAAAGTATCTTTATCTAAACGTGACAAGACCAAAAGGAGAAGGCATGGTAGCCGTCACCAAATGGATGAAAAACAGCTGCCTACAACTAAACACAAACAAAATGGAAGTACTCATCATGGGCCCAAACCCAGAGGCCTGGAACGGCATCTGGTGGTCCCCCACCCTCAGAAGCCCGCCCACCCCCACAATCCACGCACGCAACCTGGGAATCATCCTGGACTCAGAGCTCAAAATGGATCGCCAGATCAACTCCGTCTCGTACTCCTGCTTCCACACCCTCCGCCTCCAACTTAAGACCTTCAAATGGATCCCCCTCAAACATAGAAAGACCGTCACTCAAGCCCTGGTCACCAGCAGACTTGACTACGGCAATGCACTCAATGCCGGAATAAACTAAAACCTCACCCGCAAGCTAGAGAACATGCAGAGGAAGGGTTGTGTCAATATCGGTCTGTAGGGGGAGTGATACGTTGATTCTTTGTGCAGGTTCCAGTCAGCAGGTGATGTGTTGGGGAGGTGTGTCACACAGGCATGATGCGTGGATCGTCGGGATGAAACAGCGATCAATTTGGCAGTGTTGCGCAGTGCTGCGTTGGTCCTCTTCAGCCATGATCCCTCGATGCGTCGATTCTTGCAGCGATTACAGGTGCTGCGACGATTTTCGCAGTGGCACAGCAATGCGTGGAAATTCTAACACGCCGAGAAGATGCGTCGGAATAACAGCCCCAAGAAGAGTGATGCGTAGGTTTCTGTAGTTCTTTGAGTTTCTTCCCTATTCCAGCTCCCAAACAGCAGCAACAACCTCCAGAGGCCCCAAACTGGCACAGGCACCTCAAGGCAGGTCAGAACTCATGACAGCAGAGTTCAGGGGAGCTGGAACTGAAGTCGTTGTGTCCCTGAGCCTTCTGAACAGGATGCCAGCTCACTTCTGGCCCTTGGAGATCTCCTTCTAGCAGGGGATACCACAAAGTCCTTCTCCTTTCCTTGGCATAAACAGCAATTGCAGGTCAACCCCAGACACACAGCAAGGGCAGTACTTTTCCTCAGTCTCTCCAGCTCTTCTCCTTGGCAAAGGTTCCTCTTGAATTCCAAGAATGATCTAAAGTTCAGGGGTTTTAGGTCTAATACTTATACTCCAAAATGTCTATGTTCTCTTTGTGCAAGGGGCTCTGAGCCCGGCTCAAAACAGTTCTGGGGGCACTCTGCCAGTGCACAACAACATCCTTTGTTAGTGTGGGCCTTGGTCCCTGACCCACCACAGGGGGGCAGAGCTAGGATTGTGGAAGGCAGGAACAGCACTATTCAGGTACAGGTGCTACTCCTCCCACCACCCCAAATGCAGATCAGGCTTATTCAGCCTAGTACTGACTCATCCAGACTCCTGGAGCCACGGCACCTCCCCAGCCCCTGTCACTCTGAAGCCAGACAGTCAGTCCACAACCAGGCAGAGGCACAGAGGAAGGTTGAACAAGAAAATAGCCATGTTGTAAAAGTGGTATTTTTAAAACACACAATTTAAAAACAACTTTACTAAAAGATGAGTATTTAAATTCTGAGTTCAGGGGTAGTAAACTCAATTTTTCTATCTTATCCCTATGGGAAGATATAAAATGTTACAAAGCATACCCTTTTCTGTCCTATGGGCAAGATAGCCTTTCAACAGTGAAAAACGAAATTGGCAGTATTTCACTATTAGGACACATTGCATATACCAGTATATGTCCTACCTTTCACATACACTGCACCCTGCCCTGGGGGGTACCTTGGGTCTATCATAGGGGTGTCCTAAGTGCACGAAAAGGGAAGGGTAAGGCCTGGCAAGTGGGTGCACTTGCCAAGTCACCCTGGCAGTTAACAAACTGCACACAGGCACTGCGGTGGCAGGCCTGAGACCTCTTTTCAGGGCTACTCATGTGGGTGGCACAATCAGTGCTGTGCTGCAAGCCCACTAGTAGCATTTGATTTACCCGCCCCGGCACACTTAGCGCACTTTACTCAGGAACTACTGGTAAAACAAGATTGCCAATCAGGGAGAACCAGTCACAATCTCAATCAGCACATTGAGCACTTGCACTTTGACACTGATCAGCAGTGGCAAAGTGCCCAAAGCATCTAAGCCAGCAAAACGAAATCCAGCACAGCATCAAAAACACAGGGGGTAGAGGCAAAAAGTAAGGGTAAAACAATGCCAAGGGTGCCAGGTCTCACAATAGATAAGAAAAAAACATCCAGATAAAGCGTATGTGTGGACTTTTCCTCTCTTATGAATAATATCTTAGTAGATTGTCACCTGTTACCAAAGATAAATGAGTTGTTGTCAAAGCTAGATGGTGCCAAAGTTTTCAGCAACATTGACCTTAAGGCTGTGTATCACCAGGAAGCTCTCAAACCTGAATCACAAGCGTTAACCTCATTCATCACCCCATTTAGCAGTATTTACACTTGTAGTTCGGTTTAGAGTCAGTGGTAAGGATATTTCAGAAACTCATGTTCAACATTTTTAAAGAGGAAGCTGCTGTGTTAGTATTCCAATATGACATATTAATTTTTGCTAAAGATGTTGTAGAACATAATCAGATCTTGGATAAAGGTCTTACTATTTTGGACAAGCATGGCATGACTGTGTCCAAAGACAAATACACATTTTAACTGCCTATGTGGAGTATCTTGGTCATTGTATATCAGTTAAGTGTGTGAACTCTAAAGGGGATCTAATAAAGGCATCAAGGGAAGTTTCCGCTCCTAGCAATAAGGACAAACTTAAATCCTTTTTGGGATTGAGTGATTACTATTCGAGATTTGTTAGTGGGTACGCCACTCTCATGGAGCCCCTTAATAAAATGCTGAGAAAAAAAGAGAAGTTTAATTGGGGAATCGAGGAACAACAAACTTTCCTAGAAATAAAAAATATACTGACCAAGGTACCTGCATTAAGTTATTATGTCAGTGGTTATCAATGCATAATCACTGTTGATGCTAGTGCAGTTGGGTTAGAAGCAGTACTGTGCCAAAGAGTGGAGAATGCAGAGCGTACCTTCACTTTTGCATCCAGGGTATTATTGGAGGTGGAGCGAAGGTATAGCACCATTGAAGGAGAGGCACTTACGAATGCATGAACCATTGAAACATTCGGAACTTATATCTGGGGAACACATTTTGCGCTGTGCATGGATCATAGACCCTTAATTTATCTTTTAGGCGAATTATCTAGACTAATCAGAATATTATAGAAACTACAAGAGTACAATTTTCATGTGAGATAGATACCTGGCAGTACCAACGCCAGAGTGGATTCTTTTTTATCTAGAATGCCTATTAAGGAGGATGAGGGGTCATGTGCTGAGGAGTTATTAAGTAAGAAATGTGTTTTAGGCAGTTTGGAAGTTTAGGAATGTTGTCAAGGTACCATTTCTGAGCAGAAGGAATTTGTTCAACCGGAATGGCCACATGTCAAACATTGCAAAGGTGACTTGTATTGTTTTAATCAATTTGCTGATCAGCTTACTGTGGAAAATGGCATTCTGCTCCGTGCAAGTAAGTTTGTTGTACCAAAACGTTTGAAGTCTAAAGTGTTGTGTTTAGCCTATAGGGAACACTTGGTATCCACTGCCACCAAGAAAATATTAAGAGACTGTTTTTGGTGGCCATATATGGACAAGGACGTGGATAATTTTGTAAGTACATGTCAGGAAGGCATTTTGCCAAATCAACATTGGAGGTTGAGAGATACACCGCTCATTCCCACTCCTTTTACACAATCTTCGTGGTCAAAATTAGCTTTGGATTTGGAAGGACCCATTTTAGATTTACCGGATTCTTCTAGGTATTTGATTGTACTTACTGATTATTATTCTGGATTGGATCTCTAATGATTTTGTAGTACAAACCACAACCCAAGTTGAAATTACATTTTTTGACTTTAGAAGGATATCCTGAGGAGTTGGTTATGGATAATTGGGTACAACTGATTTCTGAGATTTCTGAAAAGATGGAGATAGTCTTGAAGAACAAGGGCATAAAGCATTATAATGTTGCTTTATATCCCCAGAGGCCAATTGTGCCATTGAGAGAGCTAATCGTCTTCTTAAGGAGGGAATCCACACTGCTCTAACCTGTAGTGAAGATGTGAGTGATTTGTTACTGGTGTAGCTCCCTTTCGTTTATTAAGCAGTAGACAGTTTCGCACTGGTTTCTGTCCCACTTGGTTGACAAGTAAAGTTATTGTTAAAACTCAAGAAGTGGATTATAGTAAAATGAAATCTAATGTTATGGAGTCTCAAAAGATAATGAAGATTTATCATGATTCTATAAAAGAAAACGTTATTTTGTGAGGAGATATGTGTAGGAACCTGGGTCATGCTTAAAGACATGAAGCCTAATAAATCTAAAGCGAGTTTCAAATGTGCTTGCCCATTTAAAGTGCTCAAGGTGACATGCTCTCCTGTGAAATTAGAAGATGGTCGCTGATGGGCCAAAAGGAACTTGGTTAGCTTCAATGATTTTCTAAGATCAGTATTGAGGAATAAAATGCTTTGATCAAATTGTCCATTTTTACCGCCCGTGGACTCCATGTAAAAAGGGGAAGAGTCTTCGCTTCCAGATGTCATGCCTACCGGTGAGAATGTCAACAACAATGGAGATGTTATTTATGGGGGAATGATTCTGATTGTCAAAGCACTTTGGAGAATGGTACAGGGTGGGGCTACACTACCAGAAGTGATAGGCTTTCTAAGAAACCTTGGGCAAGATTTAGGTAAATGGTATTTACCGATTCGTAAATACCGAATTTTATCGGTATTTACAAATCAGTAAATGCTATGTAGGTAACTATTCGGTAAAAATTACCGAATCGTTAAGATTCGGTAATTGCCGATTTGGTAAAATTACCGAATAGTCAAGGGTGGCAGCGTGTCACTTCGACACCCTGTTGCACCCCTGATTAGTGCTTGTGTGCCATGTGACACACATACATGTCCTTAGGGCATGTATGTGTGCCACATGGCACAGGTGTACATGCACAGATTTGCATATGCACAGGTATTCGTTATTTACCACCAACTAATAGTTGGTGGTAAATAACAAATCCTTAAGGCACTGTTGACAGTGCCACCTACATCTCAAATTATAGATTCGGTAAATTTACCGATTCGGTAATTTACCGAATCGGTAAATTTACCAAATCGGTCATTTTTAAAGCCCCTACATCTCAAACTCCAAATACCGGTCGGTAACGGCCGAAATCGGCCGTTACCCACCGGTATTTGCCTACCTACATCTGGCCCCTTGTTATTTACAGGACTGTGATGCAATTTTTTTTGTTTGTTTTATTATTAAGGAGGGAAATGTATTCTAGTTCTTGTCTTATTATGACTTTGGTATTATTCTGATTCTGCATTCTTGCTTCTGTATTCTTTGTGCATGCTTTTACGTTGTGCATCTTCCAAGCGTGGTTCCAGGTTCTAGGTTCTTGCTGGAGGATCAGTGGTCTGTCAGGCAGTTGGATAATGAACCTTAGAGCTGGAAGAATGCTGGCTGATGGGCTCTGCATCTTGGCATCTTTCTTAAGAAATAAAGCTGACTTTGTACTACCATTTGTGTGAATCATTGAAGAACACGCTTCTACACCATGTTTTTCACAGAAAACATATTTCCCTAATACATTATTTACAGATTGATATAATTAATAATTGATTGATACAATTTCTAGTTGCCTGACTAGAATTATACAAAATGGATGCCGTTTGATAGGCCTTTATAAAATTGTATGAAGTTTCTGTTGGTTTCCGTGATTTCAGAGGACCAACCTCAGATTTTAATAGATGCGCTGAACTTTTCTGCTGTAGTTATTCTGTGACTCCAGTTTTTAGTTACAATTGCTTAAGTTTCTCACAGAACTATACAGAGACTGACACAGTCTGAGAAGCCTAGAACAGACTGACACCAAGAATGTATTATTTCTCATTTGCAAGTTCAGCCTGCTGACAGTTCATTTTGCTAGAGAAAGCCTTGTGAAAAAAAAGCAATTGGACCATGCCAGTGTCCCTGATAAGCTTGCAAATTGGCAGTTTTCTTCCTGTTTTCAATGCAGGGCTGTGCAGCAGGGCTGAACTCTGGCCACTGCCTGTCTTGATCTACCTAATCAAGAGACCGCGACTGCAAAACATTTGCTTTTCTTCCTCTTTCCACCGCGTCTCGTTTTAAATGGCACCAGAGACGCGAGGCCGTTCTCAGTCCATTTCTGAACCCATGCTGGTTGACCCTGGGGTCGAGAACTGAAATGTTGTTTTGTTCCTCGGCGTGATGCTGCTTGGAAATGACTCCCGCCATCAGGGGAAGAAGAACTGTTAGAAAAATAACAACTTTAGCAGTTTTGGAAGTAACTGTGCTTCAACGTGCCCGCCCACCGCTGTCTCTGGCGCTTCCTGGGTATGGTCACAGCTCAGGGCCATGAAGTAACTTCATAATTGAAATATTTTTGTTATTGGTCCTGAGGGATACCGTTAAATATGCCTCCTCTAAAATAAAATGCCAGCACCTGCAGCATAGATCTGGGTACATAGAGGGCCCGATTCACGTACGTGTAGTAAAGTTAACAGGGTGGCGGCCCAACTTGAATAAATAATTAATTTCCCCTCATCATCGTCTTTCGAAATAACAACCCCGGCCCCATCTATGTATGTATGTATGTATTTGAGCTTGTAAAGCGCACTGCTACCCGTCCGTAGGTTTCCTGGCGCTGTATAACTCTGGGGAACCCGTCCTGGCTTTCCCTGTGGGATGGTCCCTGCTGGGAGTCCCCAAGGTGGAGCCAGGCATCCCCAGAATTGATGGGGCCGTTGTGGAGATTAGGCAAGCTAATGCCCAGAGTTGCCGAGTGGAACCCCTGATTAGAGTAAGCACCGAAGCGAGAATTATCGAGTCCGCTGACCCAAGTCGACGACCCTGCCGCGTTGGGAATCGAACCCTGGTCCCGGGCCGACTTCTGCTCCCGGGTCTGCCGCCTCTAACCAGTAAGCCACTCTACCCACCGCTCTTACCTGCAGGGGCCGCAGCTGGAGAGTGTAGTCTCCAGACCATGGCGGAGTCTCCAAACTTGGGGCGTAATTTCCACACTGAGAACTGCAGTGTGGAGATTCCGATCCCAGTCTAGAGACTCCCCTCTCATAATTTTACTACACATAAGTAGCTTCGTGAATCGGCCCAGAGTGTCCAATTCTTAAAACCAAATAATAGGGCAGGCAGCCCCTTTCTCAAGCACTAAAGACGAAATATGCCTGAGGTCAAGTACCTCTGCCAGGCTTTTTTAAAATATATATATTTCACTTAAGTACAGTTTTCTGGTTGTTCTCACACTTCCTGTTTCAAAATATATAACCGTGAATTAGACCTCATTAAATTTTCGCTGTTCCCATATTGCAATATCAATAACACCCCTGCCTAACAAAAATGAATGTGTCCTTGTTTAACGCAGCTGGTGCTCATGTAAAGTGCTCCTATACCTTCGGGCCTAGTTCACGAAATATAAAACTCAAAAACATACCTCCGGCCTTTGTAGAAAATGTAGCCAATGCTAGTATTCCACATGCAGTCTAAGAAAATATGTCTGCAAAAACTATTTCTCTTAGTATATACTAAGCCACAACAGATGCAAACGAAGCAGCAATGTTATCCCTCAGCTGGAAGAAACATAGGAGGGGTTGTAGTAAGTTGCTATGCAGTTGCAAAGACTGTGATTTATTAAACAAAATGCTTGTCCATCCCACTTGGTCTCAATCACGTCCCGGTAAAGACTTTGGGGCAGATTTACGTTTGCTGGTGCATCCCTGCAAATCAGCTGGGATGCGCCAGGAAAGATGCTTGACGCAAGTTTACCCTTGTGCCACCACAGATGCGCCGTATTTAGAATGTGGCGGATCATGGCGCAAGGATAAACAGATGCGTGTCGCATCTGCCGGCGTAAGGTTGGCGCAGTGCTGGAGTTGTGTCGCGGGCGCGACCCAACTCCATCACTGTCCCAACGTGGCCTATCCTCAACATGGTACGTCAAGCCTTATGCCTGCTTCAAGCAGGCGCAAGGTTTTGACGCAGCGGCTTCGGAAAAGTGACTGAGTGAAATCTTGTAGATTTCATTCAGGCACTTTTCTGAAGCGTTCCTGCGACGGACCCCCCCCCTGCGCAGGAACGCCCACATGAAACCTAACGGAGGTTTCATGTGGCGCAGGGCTTTGCAACTTGACACATCTCCCTAGATGTGTCACGTTGTAAATAGGGCGCAACATGGAGCATGGTTTATGCCGCCGCTGCGTCACAGAAGTGACGCAACGACGGCGCAAATGTGGTGCACGGGCTCGTAAATCTTCCCCTTTGCAAACAGCCCGTAATGTAACCCACCGTGTACCCCAGTGTAATTGTTAGCACCCCCTCAACACCCTGCCCTTCTCCCATCTTCCCGACACCTCCTGCCATCACACTGCAACCCCCCCTCCCCAACAACAAACACAAAATGTTCTTTTCGTCCAGGGTACTCTCCCAGACAATCCGATTTAGGGCTGGCCTGCTTAGATCCAAAGCCTGCCTGGAAGTGTCTCTCAAGGTAACTGGTTTCCAGATAAGTAGTAAGTTGAGAAGAGATGTTGGCTTTTATAAATTTGGCAATAGGTCAGAAACCAGAAATTGGTCTCAAGTTTGCTAGATTTGTTGTGTGTACATTAGGTTTAGGCTTAGGGATTTATAAAGTGCATGGCTAACCGCAGGCATCCCAGCGCTCTAACAGGTAAGGGCAGCTATCTGGAGTGAGAGTTAGGGGAACATTGTGCTTCTTAAGGAAGTTGCCCCTTGCTCCTGCCAACAAGAAAGCATTGGTGAATCTACTGATGATCTTTACTAAGGCAGGTTGACCACATTTTATGGTTTTGGCAATACAGTGGTCACACGATCTGGCACCAGGTTTCAGTTTGTCAATGATTTTTCTGATCGAGTTTACAGTGGTAGGGGTCAGGGTGAATAAGACCAACAAGCAGCCTGGATTTTGGAAGGTGTTAGAATGTTTTGTTGATGCAAAAGAAATATAGTGTGCTACTGAAATATCCAACTAAACAAATACATAGTAAAATCATACAGCAAGCACAGTAGGCAATAAATATTAAACAATATATACACATCTTAGCAAAAACAACTGATGATTTCTGAATATATCAGAATGATAAAAAAGTGCAAACATATTGCATGAGTATAACTAAAGTAAAAGGGCATCCAGTTTTTAAAGTGCAAATGAAATTGGGAAGTGATAATTATGAGCTGATCTTTTCTGCACATTTCAAAATTACAACACAATATATTTTCCGAAGTGCTGGTAAAGTGCTAGCACATAATGGCTAGGTGAACACAATTGTGTAATTTGTTTTGGTTCTTCTTGGCAGCATATTTGAACATACCTACACAGAACAGCAAGGGTAGTCTGGAAGTAAATCAACACAGATGGTAGGCAGCTTACCAGATATTTACTGTCTTGGTTTTTAGAATCAGTACAGTCCATTCATGGAGAGCATGGGTGTTATGATCAATGAGAAATGAAAGGTAAACTACAAATCCTTTATTCGAGCCCCCAGTAGCAAAATGCTGATATGTTATTCGTAATAGGTAGATTTGCTTTGCAAGTGTATGTACAGAGAGGAAGGGTGCCCTATCTAAACTCTGCATAAGGGTTCCATTTTCAGTTGACTCTATTCGTCTAGGTGCTGTTCTCTATCAGGATTTGTTTTAATGTGTTGATAATCAAGAATTCAGGGGTTTGGATAATAGTATTCCTCATGTATAGGGCAATTCTTTCTCCATAGCACTTAATCACCAATTTGTGTAAGCTAAATTATCTTTGGGAGGGTAACGGAATATTCAACCAGTACTCTGACGGGATTCAAGACATTAGAATGTAGCAATTGTGTTTGAGACCAAGCTGTAAAGGCTCTATCAAATTGCCAAAGGTCCAGCTTTGTGATCAGTGCAATCCCCAAACTTGAACCATAATTTTTACAATAAAAGGTGTCAGCCAGTGTCAAGAATATTTTTTGTGGATGTGGTACAAAGTGTGTAGCTGCTAAAACAAGCATTAGAAATGCAATCGGGCTCGGATTTATTTGAGTTTGAGCTAATGGCATTGTAAATGCCAATGTCTTTTTGCCATGTGTTATGGAGTGTGTGCATGTGGTGTGTAGTGGAAGTATGTTGGTTGAATTGTAATTTTACCAATGGTGGCATGCTGTGCTTTATATGAATATGTTTAAAAGTAAAGTGTACCATACTGCGATTGCTTGGTGGAAAAGTGCACTGCCGGCTGGAGGTGTGTGTGCCTGGTGGAAGGGTGCACTGACGGCTGGTGGGTGTGTGCTTGGTAAAAGCGTGCACAGATGGATGATGGTTGTTGGTGTTTGTGCATGGTGAAAGCATTCATTGACGGCTGGGGGTGTGTTGTTGTGTGTGTTGTTTTCTGTGTGCTGGTGAGTGTGTGGTGGTGAGTCTGTGGGGGTGAGCCTGGGGAGTGAGTGTGGTGGTGAGTGTGTTGTGTTGAGTGGTGACAAGTGTGTGGTGTTGAGAGACTGAGGTGTGTGGTTTGTGTGTGCGTTATGTGTGTGTGGTGTATGTGTGTGTGGTGTTTTCTGCACACTCACACACTGCCCCGTAACATTCACACACTGCTCACCCGCACACTCCCAATGTCACCCTGCATAGTCACACACTGTTTACCCTGCACACTCATTCTGCACACTCACACAATGTGCACCCTGACACACTGTCTCTGCACTCACTGTCACTCTGCACTCACTGTCACTCTGCACTTACTGTCACTCTGCACTCACTGTCACTCTGCACTCACTGTCACTCTGCACTCACTGTCACTCTGCACTCACTGTCATTCTGCACTCACTCTGCACTCACTGTCACTCTGCACTCACTCTACAGTCACTCTGCACTCTACAGTCACTCTGCACTCACTGTCACTCTGCACTCACTCTACAGTCACTCTGCACTCTACAGTCACTCTGCACTCACTCTACAGTCACTCTGCACTCTACAGTCACTCTGCACTCACTGTCACTCTGCACTCACTCTGCACTCACTGTCACTCTGCTGTCACTCTGCACTCACTGTCACTCTGCTGTCACTCTGCACTCACTGTCACTCTGCTGTCACTCTGCACTCACTGTCACTCTGCACTCACTGTCACTCTGCTGTCACTCTGCACTCACTGTCACTCTGCTGTCACTCTGCACTCACTGTCACTCTGCTGTCACTCTGCACTCACTGTCACTCTGCACTCACTGTCACTCTGCACTCACTGTCACTCTGCTGTCACTCTGCTGTCACTCTGCTGTCACTCTGCTGTCACTCTGCACTCACTGTCACTCTGCACGCACTGTCACTCACTGTCACTCACTGTCACTCACTGTCACTCACTGTCACTCTGCACTCACTGTCACTCTGCACTCACTGTCACTCTGCACTCACTCTGCACTCACTCTACAGTCACTCTGCACTCTACAGTCACTCTGCACTCACTGTCACTCTGCACTCACTGTCACTCTGCACTCACTGTCACTCTGCTGTCACTCTGCACTCACTGTCACTCTGCTGTCACTCTGCACTCACTGTCACTCTGCACTCACTGTCACTCTGCTGTCACTCTGCACTCACTGTCACTCTGCACTCACTGTCACTCTGCTGTCCCTCTGCTGTCACTCTGCACTCACTGTCACTCTGCACTCACTGTCACTCACTGTCACTCTGCACTCACTGTCACTCTGCACTCACTGTCACTCTGCACTCACTGTCACTCTGCAGTCACTCTGCTGTCACTCTGCACTCACTGTCACTCTGCACTCACTGTCACTCTGCACTCACTGTCACTCTGCACTCACTGTCACTCTGCACTCACTGTCACTCTGCTGTCACTCTGCACTCACTGTCACTCTGCACTCACTGTCACTCTGCTGTCCCTCTGCTGTCACTCTGCACTCACTGTCACTCTACACTCACTGTCACTCACTGTCACTCACTGTCACTCTGCACTCACTGTCACTCTGCACTCACTGTCACTCTGCACTCACTGTCACTCTGCACTCACTGTCACTCTGCTGTCACTCTGCACTCACTGTCACTCTGCACTCACTGTCACTCTGCACTCACTGTCACTCACTGTCACTCTGCACTCACTGTCACTCTGCACTCACTGTCACTCTGCAGTCACTGTCACTCTGCTGTCACTCTGCACTCACTGTCACTCTGCACTCACTGTCACTCTGCACTCACTGTCACTCTGCACTCACTGTCACTCTACACTCACCGCCACTCTGCACCGCCACTCTGCACCGCCACTCTGCACCGCCACTCTGCACCGCCACTCTGCACTCTGCACCGCCACTCTGCACTCTGCACCGCCACTCTGCACCGCCACTCTGCACCGCCACTCTGCACTCTGCACCGCCACTCTGCACCGCCACTCTGCACCGCCACTCTGCACTCTGCACCGCCACTCTGCACCGCCACTCTGCACCGCCACTCTGCACTCTGCACCGCCACTCTGCACCGCCACTCTGCACTCTGCACCGCCACTCTGCACCGCCACTCTGCACCGCCGCACCGCCACTCTGCACCGCCACTCTGCACCGCCACTCTGCACCGCCACTCTGCACCGCCACTCCGCACCGCCACTCTGCACCGCCACTCTGCACCGCCACTCTGCACTCTGCACCGCCACTCTGCACCGCCACTCTGCACTCTGCACCGCCACTCTGCACCGCCACTCTGCACCGCCACTCTGCACTCTGCACCGCCACTCTGCACCGCCACTCTGCACTCTGCACCGCCACTCTGCTGTCACTCTGCACTCACTGTCACTCTGCACTCACTGTCACTCTGCACTCACTGTCACTCTGCACTCACCGCCACTCTGCACCGCCACTCTGCACCGCCACTCTGCACCGCCACTCTGCACTCTGCACCGCCACTCTGCACTCTGCACCGCCACTCTGCACCGCCACTCTGCACTCTGCACCGCCACTCTGCACCGCCGCACCGCCACTCTGCACCGCCACTCTGCAACGCCGCACCGCCACTCTGCACCGCCACTCTGCACCGCCACTCTGCACCGCCACTCTGCACCGCCACTCTGCACTCTGCACCGCCACTCTGCACCGCCACTCTGCACTCTGCACCGCCACTCTGCACCGCTGCACCGCCACTCTGCACCGCCACTCTGCACCGCTGCACCGCCACTCTGCGCCGCCACTCTGCGCTGCCACTCTGCGCCGCCACTCTGCGCCGCCACTCTGCACCGCCACTCTGCACCGCCACTCTGCACCGCCACTCTGCACCGCCACTCTGCACCGCCACTCTGCACTCTGCACCGCCACTCTGCACCGCCACTCTGCACTCTGCACCTTCACTCTGCACCGCCACTCTGCACCGCCACTCTGCACCGCCACTCTGCACCGCCACTCTGCACCGCCACTCTGCATCGCCACTCTGCACCGCCGCACCGCCACTCTGCGCCGCCACTCTGCGCCGCCACTCTGTGCCGCCACTCTGCGCCGCCACTCTGCACCCCCACTCTGTACCCCCACTCTGCACCCCCACCCTGCACCGCCACTCTGCACCCCCACTCTGCACCCCCACTCTGCACCCCCACTCTGCACCCCCACTCTGCACCCCCACTCTGCACTCTGCACCGCCACTCTGCACCGCCACTCTGCACTCTGCACCGCCACTCTGCGCCGCCACTCTGCACCGCCGCACCGCCACTCTGCGCCGCCACTCTGCGCCGCCACTCTGCGCCGCCACTCTGCACCGCCACTCTGCACCGCCACTCTGCACCGCCACTCTGCACCGCCACTCTGCACCGGCACTCTGCACCCCCACTCTGCACCCCCACTCTGCACCCCCACTCTGCACCCCCACTCTGCACTCTGCAGCGCCACTCTGCACCGCCACTCTGCACCGCCACTCTGCACCGCCACTCTGCACCGCCACTCTGCACTTTGCACCGCCACTCTGCACCGCCACTCTGCACCGCCACTCTGCACCGCCACTCTGCACCGCCACTCTGCACTCTGCACCGCCACTCTGCACCGCCACTCTGCACCGCCACTCTGCACTCTGCACCGCCACTCTGCACCGCCACTCTGCACTCTGCACCGCCACTCTGCACCGCCACTCTGCACTCTGCACCGCCACTCTGCACCGCCACTCTGCACCGCCACTCTGCACTCTGCACCGCCACTCTGCACCGCCACTCTGCACCGCCACTCTGCACCGCCACTCTGCACTCTGCACCGCCACTCTGCACCGCCACTCTGCACTCTGCACCGCCACTCTGCACCGCCACTCTGCACTCTGCACCGCCACTCTGCACCGCCACTCTGTACCGCCACTCTGCACCGCCACTCTGCACTCTGCACCGCCACTCTGCACCGCCACTCTGCACCGCCGCAACGCCACTCTGCACCGCCACTCTGCACCGCCACTCTGCACCGCCACTCTGCACCGCCACTCTGCACCGCCACTCTGCACCGCCACTCTGCACCGCCACTCTGCACTGCCACTCTGCACCGCCACTCTGCACCGCCACTCTGCACTGCCACTCTGCACCGCCACTCTGCACTCTGCACCGCCACTCTGCACCGCCACTCTGCACTCTGCACCGCCACTCAGCGCCGCCGCGCCGCCACTCTGCGCCGCCACTCTGCGCCGCCACTCTGCGCCGCCACTCTGCGCCGCCACTCTGCACTCTGCACCGCCACTCTGCACCGCCACTCTGCACCGCCACTCTGCACTCTGCACCGCCACTCTGCACCGCCACTCTGCACCGCCACTCTGCACCGCCACTCTGCACTCTGCACCGCCACTCTGCACCGCCACTCTGCACTCTGCACCGCCACTCTGCGCCGCCACTCTGCGCCGCCACTCTGCGCCGCCACTCTGCACCGCCACTCTGCACCGCCACTCTGCACCGCCACTCTGCACTCTGCACCGCCACTCTGCACCGCCGCACCGCCACTCTGCACCACCACTCTGCACCGCCACTCTGCACCGCCACTCTGCACCCCCACTCTGCACCGCCACTCTGCACCCCCACTCTGCATCGGGTATTACTAGTAGCGGAGAGGAGAGAGTGCAACCAGCGATGGCAAGAAAATAGGAGGGGCGGGGGGAGAGTAGAAAAGAAGGGAGGAGGTGAGACGAACTAAGAAAGGAATGAATTGCACACTTAGGATGGCGAGTCTCTTTATACAAGCTGCAGCCAAAGTGCAAAAAAAGGTATGTCAAGGATTTACAACGAAGTGCAACATTAAAACACACACAATGTGTTCACAGCCTGTGTTTTTTGCAAAGTTCGGTCTTGGCCTCAATTACGAAACCAAAAAAAACAAATATAGCTTGGAGTTGCAGTTCGGTTTACCTTACCTGAACTTTGAAATAAGAGTTGCGTGTGGAAGCCCAGTCTGAACTGGAACAGTTTAGATCAGCAAGGGCTGTGTTCCATCATGGTGAGGATCCGAGTTTGTGATCCGGATGAGTGAGGCTGATGAAGCCCTTTCCCGGCCTGGCATGCAGCAGCTGCGCGCTGAGCGCTGCTGAATGGTGAACGTGCCCGGCCATCTGGATTCACTTACGGAGGCACCCTGACAGCTCCTAATTATAATTAATGTACTTCTTTGCGCGAGCACAAACGAAAAATGCCCAAGATGGCGGAACAAAACTACATTTACCCTATCACTTCAAGCCTATTAAAACGACAACACAACGAAGACGAATCACTGGCCAGATGACAGAACACGCTAAGGAATGTGTGGAATTTGTCTCGCCAAAGCCCTAGGAGATACTTTTTTTTCTCTTCTTTAACATTAGGATCTCGAAACTCCTCCCACTTTCAGTGGGGAGGAGTCTGAGCCCTAAAAAGGGAGTGTGGGCATAATACTTGGCCAGAATGGCTTTTATATCAAATTCCCCTGGTTGGAAATTGCTTTCTTGGATACCTGTGCCAGCGGGTCTTCATTTTCCTGTCCTCAGGATCAACAGGGCACTATCTAGTGCATTATTCCCTGAGGAACTTTGCCTGTTTTCTTCTGTTCTGTGTTTAACCGAGGGAACTGCCTACGATTGACTGGCTCTATCTATTCATGTCTTCTTCCACTCTCTGCCTTGCACAGCTTTCTCTCATTTTAGTTTTCCAAGTTGCTTTTCGTGAGGTTCTAGCCAAAGCCTGATTACAATGGATGTATGACGTTTCAACGCATGCTTTTACAACGCATGCCATTACGACGCAGGTTTTACAACGCAAGTCGTTACAACGACTTGCATTGGGGGGCGCTGGATAGTGAATAGTTTAATTTACTATTCCAATTCCAGTCCCCGTGGATAGTAGGGAAGGTGTTGGGTAGTAATTAAACTATTCCCTATCCCAGAGGGCCCCCCAGCGCAATGCGTTGTAATAACTTGCGTTGTAAAAGTTGCATCGTAATGGTAGTGCGTTGTAAAAGTTGCGTTGTAAAGGATGTTCCCCATTACAATCTTCACTCACCTGGTGTCTCTCTGTCTTCTTTCTCTCTATTGCACTGTCTGCTTCATTTTATTGATCCATAGTTTCGGTCCGGGGAGATTCCACTAAGAAAGTAAAGCATTACAGCACACTTTTGCTTCTGGTCTTGTTGTTGCCTTCGGTAATGATTTTAACTTGTAAATATTACGTCTTGTTTTTCGTTATTTAAAGGTTGCAGTACAGGAGGCAACTGAGCCGTTCTTCTCCTTGGAGCCATCTGAACTGTCAGTGTCTGTAATTTCACTCTCCATCACTGAAGGACATGATGTCCTGTATTTTCCAAGAATGCATTAGTTTCCCTTTCAGTTGACAGAATCCTCATTGTGCTTTCCTAGTATTGCCTATATTTCATGATCCTGGCTTGGTTTGATTCTTTTCAGATTACTGCTCCTTCTGCCCTGCTTTTCAGACTTTCAAAGCTCATGGTAGACTCAGCATCTTCTCCTGGGGGTTACTGACCAAAGCATGACATGCACAATTTGTTTTGTCTTGTGAGATGGCAATCTCAGTTCAGATGAGAAGTTGTTTCCTTAATCACTGCAATGCACCTCTATTTTGCAATACATGTCCTTTATCATTGACTTTTAGAAAGGAGTGACACGTCACCATTTTGGAGGTCCACTTTGTGGTACATTCTTTAATTGACTGAGAATCTGTCATAGTAAGACTTTGTTATTTGTTGCAATGCAGTATACACAGGAGCGGCTGAGAATCATTTACCTCAGCATTACAGTTACCAGAAACAACAGGAATTAAGACACACAGTGACAGAAATGAATAAAACCTCTGGATAAATTTAGAAGTTTTGATACTGATAAAAATCAATGTGGAGGATCACTATCAGAACAGCAAATTAACGTGATGTCCACATTCCTGAAACAAACACCTGCAGCCCGTGCAGGTAAGAGCAGTTGGGAGGTAGGGAAAGGTGAGGGGGGATTACGGCAGATGAAGACCAGGGCAATTTAATTATTTATTTGCCCTGGTCATTGTCTGTCGGAATCTCCCCTCACCCGGCCCCACCGCCCGCCGCTCTTACCTGTACGGGCCGCAGGTGGAAACAAAGCAAGATCATGCACACTCAAAGCACTCTGGGACTCACCAAACAATGATTCCCCTTCAGTTTACATTCAACTAATTTTAATCATGACATTTGCACATCTACTAAATGCACAGCAAAACACATTGGCAATTGCAACCAATCCGCTCATTACTCCTGAAGCCATGGGGGGCTCACTCTCTCCACACTGGATCCACCTTTATTGTTATCTAGTCTATGCCCTTGGTACTTGGTGGAGGATTCTACTGAATGTGCACAAGCACCAGTGTCCAATGGGTTATTACTATACCCAAGAGAAGTTCACTTAAGTGGGCTTTCTGAAATTGAATGAAGTATAGTGAAACAAATTACATTCTTATACAAGCCCCACCGTGGTGTACATGAATTCCCAACCCTTTCCTATTGAGAATGTAAACACCACTGGTGGAGCACCTAGATACAATATTCTTTTACATCTTTCATTCTCAGTGACATCACAGCTCTACCAGACAGTTGACCTCATTATGAGTGCCCGGACATTGACTGTATATCCTTCCCTCTGGAATTAGAAATATATGAAGCATTGTTTAATTAAAGTGTGTTGCGGTCCAAAGTTTACACGGTGTACCCTGGAAGTACCCTCAGAAATGAAATATCCCCAGATAAAAAATTAGTAGTGTGCCGGGTTCCCCTCTAATTAACCTCTTTCTTCCAGTTATATGCAGACACACCAGTTGCTTTCTACTTGTGTTAGTATGCATTTTTTGTTCTGGTGTGCGCGTTTAGTCTCTGCATTGTGATGGTTCATTGTCTTAAGTGGTGAATTACTTACTTACTTATGCGTACCTCCCCTCCTGAGGTACAGGCCATCAACAGGGCTCTCTAGCCATCTCAGTCCTGGGCTTTTTTTTCAATCTGACTCCAGGTGTAACCCATCTCCTTGCAGTCAGCCTTGAGGCCTCAGTGCCACGCATTTCTTGGCATTCCTCTTTTCCTTTTCCCTTGAGGGTTCCTGGTCAGGGTTTAGCTGTGGAGTGTGTGACCTGTCCATCCCCAGCATCTTTTCATGATTTCTTCACGAGCAGGGAGTTGGAAAGTTTACTACTATAGGTCATTGTTGCTGATGGTGTTTGGCCAATGGATTTGGAGGATTTTCCTCAGACAAGCGTTGATGAAGGGATGGACTATGTCGTGGTGGTCACTATTTTCTTCCAAGTTTCTGCTCTAGACACAAGGACCTATTTCATATTGGTGTTAAAAAGCCTGATCTTGGTTTGCAGGGTTAGGTCCAGTTATTCTTTAGCTGAATGAAGGTTATCGTCTTCCCCAGCCATGCAGCATGCAAATAGAATACTCCACACACAGGAACTGCGGTTGAACATATCTTTATTCTCTAATATGCGTTCACACTCTGCCTATTACATTATACATCCCAGAACCACACCCTAACACCTCCCCCCATATCACATAGTTCCTGTTCAGAGTCCCGCCTAGAACCACAATGGTCCTAGTGCATATATCGTCAATAGGCGGAATCTCCCCTTTTTTAAATAAAAAGTGGCAGTCATCATATGAAATCACATCTCCTCAATCAGCCTGCAAGGAGCTCGCACTTGTCTGCCAGCTCAAGTGATCTGAGGTGATGAAGGTTCACCCCTGTCAGGCAACGTTAACACAGGCTCAGGCTCTACAGCCAGATCTGCAGTTGTGGTCGCCACTGACATAGTTTCAGGAGCTGGCGAGTGTTGCAGTAGGTTTTTAAAGTATGATGTGTCCCAAGTGATGGACTTCCCAGGAGGATGTGCTGTCACCATTTGTCCCTTGCACGCCACCACCTGTAAAGCGTCAATGGTGAAAGGGATGTCTGCCTTTCATTTCCATCACTGCTTTCCCAGTACCCAGTCTCCTTTGTCAAAGACTGTGTACTGGGTGAGCTGCGCTGATCAGCATACGCTTTCATTTTGCTCTTATGAGTAGCATCGGTGTTACAAAGTTTGTCAGTATTCACTGATCGATTTGATGTCCAAGAGGTAGCTTTGTTCTGATGGCTTTCCTAAACAACAAGGTAGCTGGGCTCTCACCCATTGTGGAGTGAGGAGTGGATCGATAGACCCAGATGGCCTGGCCCATAGCTTGACTCAAGTCGATTCCATCCATGGGCGCTTGTTGAATTGCCCTTCTGTGAGTGCCCAAAAATCTTTAGACTACACTATTGGCTTTGGGCTAGAGGGGTGTACTCTTTGGTGTTTGACTTTGAGTTGTACAAGAAATTTGTTGAACTCTTTGCTGTTGAAGGGTGGGCCATTATTGGATTTGAGGATCTTGGGGATATCCCAAGTTGCTAAGATGTCATCAAGCCTTTCTATGACTTTATCATGACTTGTCGAGGACAGTGTTTTCACCAAAGGAAAATGAAAATATTTGTCTATGACTGCCATGAGATGCTGCTCCTCTCCTAATGGTCTGAAGAAGTCAACTGCAACTCTCTCCCAGGGATGGGCAGGAAGGTTAGACATAGTGACTGGGCGCTGCGTGACTTGGGGAACAGGAAAATGCAGATGTGGCGTGTTTTCAATTCCTTTTCTACTTGTTCATCTAGTCGAGGAAACTAAACACTGTTTCGCAATACTCTTTTGGTGGTACAATGCCACAATGCTCTTCATGGACTAAATCAATTACCTGTTGCCTTAGGCTCTCAGGTGTGATGATTTTTTAGCCTTTCATCATTATGCCTTCCTGTATGATTGCTAACAAATCCTATAAATGTTTGACCTTATTGAATTCAGTGTTATCAGCTGAAGGCCGTGCATGTCTGCTCCAAGATTGTATCTCAATGAGTTCTTTGACGATGGTCATGTCTTGGTCTGTATTAGTGGCAGCAAAGACTTGGTCCACAGACAGAGCCACTGTTGTGCTGGACCTCACAATAAAATTGAGAAATTCTTTAACCACCATAGATATCAAAAATAGGATGATGTAGCTGCGCTCATCAAAAATAATCTGATGGGCTCTGATCCATCCCAGGTTTGAGTACAGTCTCATGGTCGTACTCTTGCAGCATCAACCCCCACCTTTCGATGCGAGGGGGCTCTCCTTCTTCGACTGAGAGTAGGCACATTCTGTTTCAGACAGGCTACAACTGGAATAGCCCACAATGTGTCTCTGAGTATTTGGATGGCTGTTATGTTGAGCAAGGATTTCCCCCAGTCCCACCAGGCTTTCATCTACTATGACAATGGTGTGTAGCTTTGGGTAGAAGTAAGCCATTTCAGTTGCATTCTCAATTGCATGTTTTATTTCTTTGAAACTTTGAGAGCATTCAAGAGACCACTCAAAAAGGAAATTTTTGCTTTGTCAACTGTCTCAATGGGGCATTCGCTGTGGCAAAATTGCGAAGGTATCTTGAGCAGTAACTGGCCATGCTTAAAAAGGATCGCAGCATGTTAACATCTTGAGGGGGCGGGGTAAGTGGATGACAGTGCTTGCCCCTTGTCTGGATCTGGAGTCATTCCCCATCAGAGAATAGGTGCCCAAAAAATGTAAGTTTGGTTTGGTGAAATTCACATTTTGTTGCATTCAAAGTGAGACCTGCATCACCAAGTAACTGGCATACTTGAGTGAGGGCTTTGTCCTGTTCTTTCCAGGTTCTCCCAAAGACGAGTATGCCGTCATTGTAAATTGAAAGTATGCGCAACAGGTTGTATCACTCTGCGGATAACATCCTGAAATATCTCAGCAGCCAAAGATACTCCAAAGCTCAAACTATTGTATCTGAACAAACCAACATGAGTGGGAAAAGTGGTACAATATCTGCAGTTTTCTTCTAACTCAAGTCAGTGGTACCCTTTCTTTAGGTCAAGACGGAGAAAGGCTTTAGCTCTGTTCGGTTGAATGACCATGTCTGCTATATAGGAACCAGGGTGTCCCTTCCTCTCTATTGATCTGTTTGGCTGGCACATATCAACACAAATGCACACTGCTCCGCTACTGTTCTTGTTTGGTACAACTACTATGGGCGAAACCCATGGCGTGGAGCCTGTGGAATGTTCAACGATGTCATATTTAAAAAGTGCTGCCAACTCTTTCTCTATAGCTTCTTGCAGATGAAAAGCAACCCTAATGTGTGGCTGGGCAACCTGATGAAGGTCTTCATTGATATGAAGCTGTAATTCAGTTTTCTTGAGTTTTCCCAAACCATGAAAGAACGACTGCAATTGGCTCGCAATCTCAGGCTGAGCACAGGGGTTCTAGTAGAGAGTTATTATCCCCATATCAGCTGAAGTAACAAAACTGGGCAAACATGCACTAGACGAGGTTCCTTCTAGAACATGAATGGTGTCTCATACTGATGTCGTTTTGTGTTGCATTACCAGTGTGAATGACCATTGTAGTGGTTTAGAAGCCGCCCAGGTGTATACCTGTGTGTCTGAAGGAGTGAGGCATGGCACAGGTGAGAGACTGTTGAACCTTCCACTGGCATGAAATTAATTGACTCCCCACTGTCGATGTTGAAGTATATGGGGCTACCGTTCACCTTCAATGTAATTCTGGGACAGTGTCTGGAAAAAGTTCAGCGGTGAGTCAATGTCTTCACATGTAGCTAACCCCACATGTGAGATGCCGTCTTTTGATAGACATCATCAGCATGCACCCATCTTCTTAGCTAGTAATCGATGGCAGGTGAAGAACCTTTGTACGAAAAAATTTACGATGATTGATTTTGTTTTGTCTCTTTTTGCCATAGCTTATGTTGCTTTTTGGTTTGGTGGGCATAGCTAGAGTGCTCTGGTACTTTACAGCATCCATCTATTTTTTTCATCATGATGCACTTGAATTTCCCTTAGCTCGACCCACAGTTATGAAGCAGTTCTCTTTTCCACAACCCTTACAGATGTGTCCTAAGGCTGGACATTTGCCTTCATGGAAAACAAGATTCCACATCAGTAGCATAGTTTTGTTTTCTTTGCTGACGTTGATGTACGTGCATCTGTTTTGTGCTTGCTATTCATGGTCAATGCTGATTCATTGTGCACTGTTCCAGCTTCCATGTCAGCAGCTTGTCATTCTGCTCAATCCTCCGCTCTCATAGACTTCAGCATTTTTTCTAGATTGAATGTCTCTCTCAACATGCACCTTCTAAAAGAATTTGAAAGACAGCCATCGATGATTCTTAGGTGCATGGTATCCTCATCAGTAAAGTCACATAATTTACAATGTTTAATAAGTGTGTCAAGTATTTCAACAAACTCATCCATTGCTTCCCCAGTCTGTTGTCATGCTTTGTTCAAGATATTCTATTCATAATCAACATTCGACATTGGATTGAACTTGGCTTCCAGCGCTTCTTTCACTTTTTGGTGTGAGTTGCGTCAGTATGTGAAACTTTCTTTAGCACTTTTTTCACTCCATCACCTGCAAGGTTTTTCATGTACTTGATGGTTTTCTTATCATCTTCCTTCTCTAGTGCATCTCTGAAGTCATCGCCATCTTTTAATCCAATCAGTCTACCTGTCACCAATGTTCTGTTTCTTAGAGGTATCGATCCTTGGTGGTGGCTTGAAGAACACAGCTGCATTGTATTTCACTCTCCCGCCTGCCACCATTGCGTTAGCAAATGCTGTTCAACTGATTTTGCTGTGCAGGGTGACTTGGACAACCTCTTAAAGCATCAGCTACAGGTAAAAGCATGTGTTGCAGTATGCCTAATTCACCCATAAATGTGAGTGAGCTCTCTATTTCTTGTACCCTGTTGACATTATAGTTACTTTCTTCCTTTGCCTGAATAGTTGCTCTCTATTCGGGTCGTAGCACAACGTCTCTGCCGACAACCTCGCTGGTTGTATTGGTGGGCGTTTTGAATATGCTCCTCTGCAGGGCCTTCGATTGCTTCTGCGGCCGTGTATGGGTCAGAGCAGGTCTTTGACTCCACGTGTGCCGGTTGCAGACTGCTCAGCATCGATTATGGGCATACGCGGCATGAATGAGCAGTTTGCCGTACCTTTGCAAACTCTCAGGGGGAGCAGTTTTGATTTCCACGAGGACAGAATCACCTGCTCGTCGCCAGTTGTAGCGTCTTACCCAGCTCTGGAGCATGTAAATAGATTACATCACACACAGGACCTGCGGTTGACCATATCTTTATTCTCCAACATGCATTTACAGTCTACCCAATACAAAATACTTCTCAGAACCACACCCTAACACCCCCACTGCATATCATGTTTTTCCTGTTCAGAGTCTGCCCAGAGCCACAAGGGTCCTAGTGTGAATAGCATCAGTTTTGCTAAAGAAGACAGTCCTTGCTTTGCCGATTCTTGCTTTGACATCAGCGTCTGTGCCACACTGCTTGTCTATGACACTGCCCATGTAGGTGAATGCCTCAACCTCTTCCAGTGCATCGCCTGCAATTGTTGATTGTGGTTGTGCTGACCATGTTAGCCTTCAGGATCTTGGTTTGGATCCTGTGGAAGTTGAGGTCAAATTGTGCTTGCTGATGTGGCTGCCACATTTTCAGTCCTCTGTTGCATCTGCAGATGGGTATGGAAGAGTAGGGCCAGGTCACCTGCAAAGTCCAGGTTGTGCCATGATAGGCTTCCCAGCATTGTCTTTAACAGGTCTTTCTGGCTTGCTGTATCTGCCTGAGAGTTTCCTTGTAATGTCGTAGAGGTCTTACAAGCTTCCGTGGCTTGCTGCTTCCTGGGCCTCTGTGGCAAGACCATTGATGAATCTTTGCCTGTCAGCTTTTAACCATACGAATGCTAAGGCAATTCCCTCTTGGTGCTGCCCTTTTTTGAATCCCATTGTTCATGACGAGCTGAGCTCGTCATGAGCACACAAGCAGTGTACTGCATGACGAGCTGAGCTCATCATGAGCATGGACGGGGTTAAGCTTCCCTTTGTTGACTTGTTGTCTTTGGTGTATTCACCTTCAGCTTTTGCTTTTTCTGCTCTTGTTCAGCTGGTGTTGACGGCAGCTTTATTTTACTTTCTCTCTTGGATTTTGTGGAGAGTCTCGGTGGAGATCCAGTCTTTATGAGGTGTTTCCTAGGACCCAGTGCCTCCTGGCAGGTTGATGTCACTGTTTCTTTGATCTTCTCCCACTGACTTTCTACTGGGTTTTTGTCGTCCTCTAGTTCTTGCAGGACTTGGAACATGTTACTAAGGGTGAATGAGTATTCACTCTGTTTCTGTGCATCTTTGAGGAGGGTGCTGTTATATTGCTGGTATTGGTTTGTCAGTTCCATCTATGCTTTCTTCAGCTTTAACTTTAGCTTGGCCATGACAAGGTTATGGTCTGATGGCATATCTGCTCCTCTCATCACTCTCACATCCTTCAAGAACCTCTAGAACTTCTTGGCGGTGTAGAAACAGTCGATCTGATTCTCTGTTGAATGGTTTGGTGACACATAAGTGTTGTATACAACATTGAAAATTGCCCATTTGTCTACTGCTTCTTAGCAATTCAGACATGTATATGAAAAGATAAATATACTCTTTTGTTGATTTTTTTCTTCTATATTTTGTAATATACCTGTCTCTTCCATGGTGCCTGGAAATAGGGCTTACTACACCAACACAAATCACATTTAGAGGTGCAGTGCTACTTGTGACGAAAGGATTTGTGTCAGGTTCTAGGGACCACATATTTGTTAACATCTATAAACAACTGTGGTGATGACAAGACCCTATGTACCAGTGCACAGTCATTCTGTGGGGATTTTAAAAATGTGAAAGGGAGCAATCTTAATGCATTTATTTATTTGTTGTTGTGTATGCAGTGCAAAACCAAAGGGGATGATGGACAGAGTGTTGAACATTGCAAGCACTCACGCCCTGTCAACTGATCTAGGTTTAATCCATCATCATTCTTTAGCTCACTCTGCCACCCCAGTTCAGACATGGCCATTGTGTATGCAGTGACCTACACCTGACCTCGATTCAGAGCATTGTAAAATGCATATTAAATAAAAAAAACTTTCACATTTATATTTGTTGATATAGTGCAACGTTATATACGTTGCTACGGAGCCTGATGGTACTTGCGCCCTGATTCACTGACCAGCTCATCAGCTTTATTTCCTTGTAGGCATTAGTGTGCTGCGGAGTTGCCTGGCTCCCACCTTAGTCGCCATCTTGGAGTGACGTTTTTATATGTTTTATGCTTTTCATTTTTCTCCCAATGGATTTAAAGTGATTTGTTTTTACAGTAGTTAAACCTCACAAGGGAGCTTGTGAGTGTAGCCTGGGTTGCAGGACCCCAGTCTTATCTTTACTTTGCCCTCATGTTTGCAATCTGTTTTTTAATTGAGCCATCGCGCTCTACAGCGCCTGTGGCCACACCTCCCTCATGCCCCCCAACCACCTCGATTGCCTTTAAAGTCAGACAAGGAGCGAGTCTTCGTAGCGGGCGCATCGCTGGTGCACCAAAGGCTAGCCCACCTGCACCCGGCTGCGCCCGGATTTCGCTCAGTGCCAGCCATGCTGCCGGGTTTGTCCCAGATCTTCCCCCCTCAAACATCCTTTGCAGTATTCTGGTAAGAAGTGCCCCAGCATGGTCTTCGACCCGTGCTCAGCACAGGGCAAAACGCACTGTGACCTCTGTAGTCTTAGCTTTCTCTATGCCCCGTTGCCCACTTGCCCTAAGGAAGCACTTGCAAAATTGGTACCCAGACTGTCATTATCATGTGTGTTGATAAACACAAGGTTGTTAGTCAAGCAGGCCATCTTATTTCAGAAATTCTTAGAGTCCCACGAGATTGATCAAGCATTTGTAACAGAAACCCGGGCAGAGGCCGCAGCTGACCTTGACCTTATCCTGTTTATTCCGGCGGGTTTTAAAATCCACAGAGTGGGTAAGAAAAGTGGTGGTCTAGCGCTTATCCTTAAATCTAACCTCAAAGCAAATACCTCAAAGCTACCTGGAAGTCTTAGCTGTGAAACCATGAGCTTCAAAGTTGAGTAAGATGAACATTAATCTTTAAATGGTATCCTCCTTTACAGCCAATACAAAAAGAAGGGACAGGGGGGCTTTTTGAGGTGGTCCAGCATAAGTGCCTCAGAGCAAGTCTACAGAAAAGGTGATGCTGTTCCTCAGGAGTGTGAGTCAGAATGAAGGGAATCTAAACCAACCCGACCCAAATGGTTCAAAGTTGGGAATCCATTTATTGGATTATAATGCCCTCAGACACCCAGTAGGGTGTCATGCTTCATCATTAGGCTGCTCCTCGTTGGGTCGGTGGTGCAATACCCGACAGGCACCCTATAGTAGGGGCACTTTAGCAGAGATCTTTTTCCAACAGCCGTATGGCGAAGTGGGTGTGAGGGGCCAAATATGTGTAGATGAATAAGATTGGAGTGAATCTAAAATAGGGTTGGGTGTACCAGCAGCAGCAATTTTTAATCAATAGATCTCCTACCCTAAGTAAAAGCAATCAATGAGGCGCTCGACTAAGCTTATGTCTTAGATTAAGCGTACTTGTTGGTGACTGATCATCATGTTTCTCACTCAGTGTATAGTTAACAGGTGATTCGTCAGGACCGGAAAAATTAAAACTATCTACAACTTAGAAATGGTGAAGTGGATGCATACTCACATCAACCATACAACTACCTAGTTGTGTACCTGTTAGTACTGGAACTACCTGTAAGGGGAGAAAATGTGACACTGGTTACATAAATATAGTTATAAGTGTATATATCTTCTCCTTTCCCTTGTGAGGCTGACTCTTAATATTCAGTGGTGGAAAATAAATTAAATGAAAACACATTAAAAACTATTAAAATCAGTGCCACATGGTGAGTGCACAAGGTGAACTAGCGTGAACTACAGCCCTTGTGGCACGTTTACAAAGTAGCAGAGAGAATTTCTGGGGACTCACCCAATGCTTAGGACTAACAAGGCTTCAACAGTACCCGGTTGGTTGTACACGATTCAGTGGGAGACAATAAATAGTGCTAGTATTAGTCACATCATTATTATTATATACAGTGCAGTGATGGCCATACCTCTCGGCCTCACTCACACACTCGTCGTCATTCATACATTGCGGTGAATGGGCTTTGACTCATAACCACTCTTACATGGTGTTCCTAAATGCCATAACCTCCTCCTAGAGGGCCAGTAAGTTTGGTCTGCCACATTACGTGTGGCAACGCAGTGTTCTTCCTGCAACTTTCACAAATATCCCCCATCTAGGAAATGGTGTTCTAAGTGAATGCGTGTACCACCCATCGGTAGCACGATAACTGTTGCTGGTTACAAATTCGCCATTGCTCTCATGTGAGGCACTATGGTGTCATGCGTGTGCCAGCCGAGTGGTGTGTGTTGCCCCCATCGGCAGCACGGTATCAATTGCGGGGAGTTTGTAATGCGTGTTATGATGGCGTGTTATTAATTCTGGTCACTGTGTATGTGTGAAGCAGTGGCTCCCTCATTGGAGCCAAGCCATTGTGTCCCAACCTCAGGGGTTAAACCCAATCAATGCGAGCACGTGGTCTTACAAGTTGCACAAAATCAGTACAAGCGCGTTAAGCTGCAGGCAAATATGTGCGGGGTGCAGAGTACGCAAAACAGATTACTCACGTGCGTGTCAGTATCACACCGTCTCAGGACCTACCCACTCCTACAAATTACATTGATTTCCTCATCACACTAGATGTAGAGGCGCTCTACACCAACACCCCCCAGGCTAGATTTCCTCTTTCTAGGCGATTTCAATTTTCACCTAGAAAATAACTCAGATCTGGACACACCCCACAGGCCACTGTTTGGATGGGATCTTCACTGACAATCCGCACAGAAGCTGGACTGACTCTCTCCCTATCACCTGGTTGGACCACTACGCAGTCCTCTTTAAAATAGCACTACCCCAAAGACCACGTCCAAACAGTCCTTTGTTAGTCGACCCTGGAACAAAATAGAGGCAAATCAGCTAGTATCCCGGTTATCAAATAGTCCACTAAGCACGCCACCAAACGTGGATTTAGCGGCTGCCAACTATCACTCCTGGCTAGATTTAGCTATGACAGACTTGGCTCTGCAACAAAAAATAAGGCGCTTCTCCAGAAGCACCCCTACCGAACCATGGTTCAACGACACTCTCAAATCACAAAAAAAACTATGTCACAGACTCAAGAGGTAGTGGAGACGGTACAATAATGCATTTACAAAAAAGGAATATAAAGAATACCTTCAGGGGACAAAAGCCTCATTGTCAGGGAAAAAGCTGCCTATTTCACCGAGCATATTAGAGCGGCCCCCATTGCCCCAAATCCCTGTTTAAGACAGTAAAAAGCCTGTCTAAGTTGTCCACCCCGCAGGATACTGTCACCAGCCAGGAATTTTTTTAAACTTTAGCAGACACCTTTCAAAATAAGGTTAAAGCTGTTTATGATACTTTCTTCCAACATTCCATCGGCCAGGCTCAGGCCCTTATACAACTTCAATGGAGGGAATATGTAAATGTAAATGTATCCTCCACCTTGTCATCCTTTACGGCCGTAAACGGCCAACAAAACATCTCAAATAATTAAAACTATTAAATCATGTTCACTGTCAGATCCCTGCCCCACCCAAAACCTTACACCTATCACCTGAGACCTGACGGCGATTTTTAACACCAAGTTCATTTCCGGGAGTTTTCCTTTAGAATAGAAAAAAAGCGCACATACTACCTTCATTAAAAAAAATAACTCACTAGACACCAAAAATCCACTTCACTACAGGCCTAGCTCCAGACTCCCCTTCCCTTCTAAAGTGGTGGAAAAGGCCTTTCATTCGGAACTGTCTACTTTTATCAAGCAAAACAAAATTTTGGATCACTCCCAGTACGGTTTTCGTGCACACTACAGCACAGAACTGGCCCTAATCATGGCAACTGAGGCGCTTAGACGAACACTGGACAGCTGGGAGAGCACCGCCCTGATCCTGCTAGATCTTTGGGCAGCATTTGACACGGTCAATCATAGTCTGCTGATGGACCATAGGGCCACCATTAGGATCAGGTACAAAGCGCTCTCCCTGCCAGGCACCTTCCTGTCGGAGCGATCACAGTGGGTCGCTTTAGGTGACTACGTATTCCCTCCTTTTTACCTGCCATGTGGGGTACCTCAGAGATCCTCCCTGAGTCCCACTCTGATTAACCTTTACGTCACTCCACTGGCCAGATTAATAAAAGGATGCGGTTTTTCCCTAGTATCATATGCGGATGATACACAAATAATTGTCTCTATAAGTAAATCACCCAGCTCCACAGCAAACAGTTTCCAAGGCTGCATGAGTCACATCGGGAACTGGAAGTTTAGTTTAGTTTAGTTTAGTTTCAGACAATTGTATGAAACTAAACTCCTCTAAAACAGAGGTCTTGCTTTTTGGTAGCAATCCTCAGTTCTGGACTAGTAACTGGTGGCCAGCCCAGCTCGGTTCCCTACCTGTGCCTGTTCCTAAAACAAAACATTTGGGAGTCATTACGGACACTAAATTGTCCTTTGAAGATCAGACTAACTACACTACATCATGCTTTTTTATCATAAAATCTTGAGGAAGGTACTTCCATCAATTGCGCTTGAACTAAGGAAAACAGTGATATCCATCCTGATATCCTCAAGACTTGATTACTGTAATGCTTTACTTACCAGCTCAATAAAACGCAGCATCCAAAAACTGCAGACAGTACAAAACACGGCAGCCAGGGTTCTCCTAGGAATTCCCAAAACAGAGTCGGCAACCAATGCTCCCTTCTAACTCCACAAGTTGCCGGTAGCAAAGCGCATTCAATTTAAATTCCTTTGTATTGCTTTTAAATCTCTCAATCAAATGGACCCTACCCAGTTAGCTAGTAATTTCAAATGCTATGTCCCAGCAAGGTCACTAAGATCAGGTGATCTTGGAAATCTGGTTGTTCCCAGTATTAAACAAGAGTTTCATCATGACTACAGCCAAATTGTGGAACTCATTGCCTACCTTGCCTACCTCTCTTAAGAAAGAGACCAACTTGCTAACTTTCAGGAAGAGACTAAAAACCTGACTCTTCAGGGCATAAAAACATATCCCCCTTGTGCTCAGATGGACGTACTTTGCAGGCAGTGGCTTGACACATCAGGGTATAGTTGGGCTTTATAAATTCAAACATTCATTCATTAACAGTATAAATGAGATGTGTGGTACAAGGGTGCCTGTGTTGGGGGCTGGTTGATTTTGTGCAGGAAGCGGTACCTTCCTGCACAAATTCAATCAATTCAGTTGATTTCCTCTTTCTATGTGTGCTGCAGAGGGCAGCACACATCAGAAAAGGAAAACCTCGGAGAAATTATACAAATTTTCCTCGTTGCGCCTCTCTAACGCCGCTACCTCTCGGGTTTCGTTAGATTTTGGTGCATTCCTAGGTTTACGGTTTCTTGTAAATCTGGGAATGCTTTAGATTCTATTGGTGTTGCGTGGGAAAACCCACAGCAACACCCATGGAACGCCCATTTCATGCAGTGTTCTGCGTGAACGAGGCACATATTAACAAGGCCATGAAAAGCCACATAAAGTGGCTTTATGTGGCCTTGTACATATGCCAGGGTACATTGCGCCACTGGAACATCAAAAAAGTGACATCCCGGCGGCGTAAAAGAGCTCATAAATGAGACCCAAAGTTTTCGCAAAGGTGCATGATTTTTCTTATGTGTACAACTCAGTTTATGCAAGAATTGTCGCTATTTTACAATGCTTGATAATATTGTTTTGCATAAGCCCTAGGATTTTACAATGTTTTTATTTGCAAAATTCAGATTTTAACCACTATTTTACATCAAAATGTCACTGTGTGGACATTTTGTCTGTTACTGTTTTATTACCCTGTCTTTTGTGTGAGCAACGCATGCAAAGTAGTTCTTGTATACAAAAATTGTGTAGTATAGTAGTTATATGACATATACCATGGACGGGTATTTATGAATTATTTTGGCATGAATATCAATTTAAAAGCAACACTAGTCGAAAAAAATTATGCAAGTGCTGTGTAGGCCTCACACCAATTCTTCCAGAAAAAATCCAAAGAACCAATAAGTTGAACAGTTGATGCACAATAAAATATAAAAAAGTGATGGATGGAATGCCCTGAATTAATGTCAGCCACTGCTAATTACTTAGGCACGCATCCCAGACCATTGTTATGTTGTACACCAGGCCACCTCATGTTGGACCCAACCATAAGCAAATCAGTCTTGACCCTACTCCAATAGTAACAGTCCAGCCTGAAATGCCAGAACAGGTCTTTCCTGAACCAGAGCACAAACAAACCAAGACTGGTTTTGCCCTCAATAGGGCCCATGGGGCGAGTACAGCTTGGTTCGAGGGGAGAAAGCTGTCTTGGGTTGCCTGCGTTCCATTTCAGAGTAGGCCTGGCCTACTTTGTTACATAATATTGCTGCCAGAGTAGTGTAGTATATTGACCAATAATACTGATATAGGTATTATGTGGCAAATTTACAAGCCACTTGCAACACTTTTGCTCCGCCTTTGCATCACTTTTTGTGATGCAGCGGCGTAAACAATGGGCCACGTTGCGTCCAATTTACAATGTGACGCATCTAGGAAGATGCGTCACCTTGTAAAGGCCTGCGCCACATTATACCTGAGTCAGGTATAATGTATGGAGGGTGGGCTTTCCCCACGCAGGAAAATATCATAGAAGTGATGAGGTGAAATCTACAAGATTTCACTGCGCCACTTCTAGGACGCCACTGCATCAAAACCCTATGTCTGCTTGCAGCAGGCGTAAGTAGAGACGCAGTGTATTGGGAATTGGCCTCTGCGTGCATTGTTGTAGTTGCGTCGTGCTTGCCACACGAATCCAAAGCAAAACCAAAGGGGATGATGGACGGAGTGTTGAACAACGCAAACACTCACCCCCAGTTGACTGATCTGGGTTTAATCCATCATCATTTTTTAGCTCACTCTGCTACCCCAGTTCAAACATGGCCATATGCAAATCAATCTGACCCTGTGCCTCATGGGAACAGTCCAGCCCGAACTGCCGTGCCATGTCTTCCCTGGACCGGAAACAAGCATCCTGCGACACGACTCCACCAATGCGTGACTTTTGTGGCAACGGATGTGTCAGAATTTCTGATGCATCTGTCAGTCCTTGCGCCATGGTGCGCTGTATTGTAAATATGGCACATCCATGGTGGCGCAAGGGTTTCGCATGACGGCGCAGGGAAACTGACGCAGATGCATCAGTTTCTTGTAAATCTGCCCCTATATGTTTTATTGCCCGATTTATTTTTTATTATGAGTAGGTTATCTGATATATCATGGAAATATTAATGGAATCTATTGAATCGCATGCCTTATGCTGGGACTTGACATTTTAGGCAAAAAATAAAACTCTTCCGCATCCTCTATGTTGCTGCATTGTATATTACATTGAATACATTTAATAAACCTATTAAAATGTAATTACATATAAATGACTCCATGTCCCGTTTTAACCCTTGGCAGCATACTGCCACTTTGGAGGCACCAGCACTTTTCAGCATGCCGTCACTTTAATGGTGGCTTTGAACTTCAGTCCCCATCATCCCTTGCGCCGGGGCAGTGCCAACGCGAGTAGCCTGCGCCAGGTGGCGCATACAAGCGGCTGCGGGTTCCCGCAGGGCGGGAGCCCATTCTAACCCTTGGCAGCATGCCCTCACTTTGAAGGCACCAACACTTTGCAGCACGCCGTCACTTTAGCTGCGGCTTTGAATTTCAGTCCCCATCATCCCTTGCACAGGGTGAGCGCCAACACCTTTGGTTCGTTTTTCATCAAAGAGCAGGTAGTAATCGTAGGTAGCTGTCATCCCAAACACGTTTTGCATTAGCAGGGGAGGTAGGTCTGACTTCGTTTGTGCTGCTTGACTTCTCACCTGGGACACACTGATCATCTTATCTTATCTTCTCTTAACAAAATTTTATAAAGCGCTCGCACACCCAAGGGTTTCATGGCGCTTACCAACAGGACGCTAAATCTACAGTGGAGACCATCAAGCATTAGGCCAAAGCCTGGGTGAACAGCCATGTTTTTAAAAGCTTCCTGAATGGAAGGAGAACAGTGCAGGAACGAATTTCCAAGGGGAGGGAGTTCCACAGCTTGGGGGCAAGAGTAGCGAACCTGCGGCCTCCCTTGCGTGAGAGCTTATAACGGGGGACAGTCAGAAGAGTTTGGGACCCGAACCGAAGGCTACGGGACGGAGTGTATCTGAGCAGGAGTTTCTGAATGAACTTAGGACTGCGAGCGTGTAGAAGAGGTCTAGCTTACTGCCATCGCGGGAGGCGATGTATGAGTCGGGCCACCTGATTTTGTGCCATTTGCAAGCGTTTACTGAGTGTAACGGGGAGGCCGAGATAGATGGCATTGGCGTAGTCTAGATGAGACAACACCAGTGCCATTACCACCTGGGTCAGAGCAGGTCGAGTGAGCATCTGACTGATCTTTTTTATTTTCCGCAGTTGGAAAAAACAGGTGGACACAACTGAATTAACCTGTGGTTTTAAAGAGAGCTCACTGTCGATGAGCACCCCTAAACCTTTGACTGAGTTGGACGGAACAGGTCCAGTTTGGGTGGCCAATAATGAGGGCCCCAGAACAATTGGCTTTTGTCAAAAAGAACCAGTTCCGTCTTGCCCGGATTTAACTTAAGTTGGTTCTCATCCATCCACTGACAGATGTGGAGCATGGTATTCTGAAATTGGTAAATCGAGTCTGGGGAGTTGTTAATTGTAAAAGTGAGTTGCAGATCATCTGCATAATTAAAGGTGGTAACTTTGAAAGATTGAAGAGACTGAAGCAGAGGGAGCATATAGATATTAAACAAAATGGGTGACAGTGAGGAGCCCTGGGGAACTCCACAGGTGGTATGAGGTTTATGTGAAGAAAAAGGGGGTGCGGTCGCTGAGAAAAGATCTGATCCAGTCATGAGCCAGGCCGCAGATACCAGCAAGTCTGACACGGTCGAGAAGAATGTTGTGGTCGACCATGTCAAACGCGGCCGACAAGTCGAGCAAGACCAGAGCCTGAGGGATTCCCGAATCTGCATTAAGACGCAGAGAGTCTAGGACCGCTATGATGACTGACTCGGTCTAATGGGCTGGACGGAAGCTGGCCCGAGAAGAGTGTAAAAAATCAGACTGCTCAATGAAATTTGAAAGATGCGATGTTACATGAGCTTCCAGTACCTTAGCCAGGTACGGAAGCAAGGATATAGGTCTGTAGTTTGAGAGAATAGTGGGCTCCACTCCAGGTTTTTTTAAGAGTGGCAACACGACTGCATCCTTGAAAGATTTGGGTACTGTCCCTTGGAGCAAGGAGGTATTAAGAAGTGTTAAAGCCGGGGCGGGGAAAGAGGCAAATACCGTCTTTAGTATATAAGGAGGACAGCAGTCGCGAGGAGAACCTGATTGTACCCTATTCAGTAGGGCTGTTAAAGCTGGAACGTCCAGAGAAGGAAAGTGGTCCAATGATAGGGTGTTAGTGGTGTGAGCAGGGGCAGACAGAACAGGGGAAGTGACGGGAATGCTAGATTTAATTATGGCGATTTTGTCCAGAAAATATTGGTTTAGGGTGTTACAAAAATCTTGATTGGCAGCAGGCGTGAACTCAGTTCTACTGGGATTCGAGAGTTTATTAACAATAGAGAAAATCTCCTTGGGATTATTATTTGACTGTTCAATTAAATTAGAAAAGAAATTAGTTTTGGCTAAGAGAATAGTTTTCATGTAGTCCGCACGTGCAGCCAGGTAGCTGGTCCTGTCGAGAGTGTTATAGGTTCTCCTCCACGCTCGCTCCTTTTGCCGGACAGTGAGCTTTTTTGCCCTCAGATTAGGAGAGAACCATTTATGGGCGTCAGAATGACGAATGGTTTTACATTTTTTTAGTGGGGCATGTGTATCACTGGCAGCCTTGAGCCAGTTGGAGATATCAGACGCGGCTGAATTAAGGTCAGTGTTTACGACCGGTAGAGAGTTCTTTAGACTTTCCAGAAAGGCTGGGGTGTCCAAAGATCCCCATTTCCAGATAAATCCATGCTTGGTTATCGCATTAATTTTGGGCTCAGAGATGAGAATGCTAAACTGGATCAAAAAGTGATCCAACCAGATGCACGGAGATATGGTAGGTGAAGATATACTGATATTCGTGCTCCAGATCTGGTCTAAAATGTGCCCTTTAACATGAGTGGCAGTGTTAATATGAGGCCGGAAGTTAAGCCCAGCAAGGAGCTCAATGAGTTCGCCTGCCGCAGGGCCGCCGCACTCACTGTTAAGCTAGTAGTTAAAGTCTCCGATAAGCAGGATATTGGTGTAATCTGTGACCATGGAAGAAAGCTGATCACACAGGGAGAAGGGAAAAGATGGCATGTTTTGTGGGGGTCTGTATATCAGTATACATAAGAGTGGTCCCGAACTGGAGTCGAGCTTGATGACCAGATTGTCAACTGCAGCAGGATCAAGAGATGTCATTTTAGAGAAGACAAGGTCTTTAATGATGATAGCGGCGACTCCGCCCCCTACTTCCCTGCAGCTCGATCTACCTCAAGGATGTAGTAATTATCTGGTAGAGCGGCCAGGATGTCTGGAGAGGAATTGATGTTAAGCCAAGTTTCCGCGAGAAAGAGAATGTCCGGTTTATGGCAAGTAAGGAGGAGGAAGATGTCAAGTTGGTGTTTGACTAAAGACCTTGTGTTACAATAAAAAATATTCAAGTGCTGAGCTTTGGCGGAAACGGACTTGGATTGCAGAAGTTGCTGGCATGGCTGGGGCAAGGATGTGAAAGTGCTGGAAGGGGAAGATAGAATGCCTAATTGACTCAAATGGCCGATGGAGACAGGGCACAGGCGACTCGCCGAGCTGCGGAGGTTTAAAAGGCTGTCAATGGAGTATGTCGTTAGAGAGACAGGGGGACTGGCCCCTGGGCCCGGCCTGGCGCGGACGGGCGCAGACAGGCTTGCCCTTGGCGCGCCACCGGCGCGCCCGCTGCGCGCGGCTGGGTTGGGATATACATTATATGCTGTCTGGCGTAGTTGTTGCAGAAAGACTACAGCGGCAACCCTGGGCTACCTCCAAGATGGCGGCTGCCCTCCCAGTCCCCGTAGCAGCGTCTAGTCGGCTGCACGAGGGGTCGGTGGAAAATGAGGAGGAGAAAGCGGGTAAGTCCGCAAAAGTGCTAGAGCAGTTTTAAAAATGAACAACAAATTTAAAAACACAATGCGATGGTGCTCCCGGCTTTCCGCCTCAGGAGTAAGAAGCAACCTGTCAGTGCAACGGGCGATGGCAAGTGCAACTTATATGCTGTCTGGCGTAATTGTTGCAGAAATACTACAGCCACAACCCAGGGCTACCCCCAAGATGGCGGCTGCCCTCCCAATCCCCGTAGCAGCATCTAGTCGGCTGCACGAGGGGTCGGTGGAAAACGAGGAGGAGAAAGCGGGTAAGTCCGCAAAAGTGCTAGAGCAGTTTTAAAAATGAACAACAAATTTAAAAACACAATGCGATGGTGCTCCCGGCTTTCCGCCTCAGGAGTAAGAAGCAACCTGTCAGTGCAACGCGCGAAGGCAAGTGCGATTTATATGCTGTCTCGCCTAATTGTTGCAGAAAGACTACAGCGTCAACCCTGGGCTACCCCCAAGATGGCGGCTGCCCTCCCAGTCCCCGCAGCAGCGTCTAGTCGGCTGCACGAGGGGTCGGTGGAAAAAGAGGAAGAGAAAGCGGGTAAGTCCGCAAAAGTGCTAGAGCAGTTTTAAAAATTAACAACAAATTTAAAAACACAATGCGATGGTGCTCCCGGCTTTCCGCCTCAGGAGTAAGAAGCAACCTGTCATCGCAAGGAACTATTGCCGGGCTGGTGGCGGGAGTGTTTGACTACTGTCGGGAGAAGCCCTAACATCTAGGGTTATGTACTTGTTATCGTACTATTCCTCCCTTTGACATTGTAGTGTAGCTGTATTGGTTCTTAAAAGGCCCTTAAGTCATGGGGAGGCGGAACTTACCACTAGACCCTGCTAGGGCGAAGGTTGTAACCAATGCCATAGTCATTACCATGGATTATTTTTTGCAACGGGCAAAAGCTGTAATCCATAAAGAGATTGAGTTGGTTAACAGGCAGCTCTCAAGGTCTCCATTTAGTAGCCTGTATCAATCAATCAATCAATCAATCAATCAATCATAACATTTGTATAGCGCGCTACTCACCCAGAAGGGTCTCAAGGCGCTTGGGGGAAGGGGTCCGCTACTGCTCGAACAGCCAGGTCTTGAGTTGTCTCCTGAAGGCGAGATGGTCCTGGGTCAGCCGAAGGTGGATGGGGAGGGAGTTCCATGTCTTGGCCACCAGGTAGGAGAAGGCGAGGCTTGTAGAACGTAGCTGGCAGGTGGGCGTGTAGAAGGTCAGGCGGTCGTTGAGGTACTTGGGGCCCAGGTCGTGGAGAGACTTGTGTGCGTGGGTGAGGAGCCTGAACGTGATCCTCTTGCTGACAGGGAGCCAGTGCAGGTCCCTCAGGTGGCCGGAGATGTGGCTGCGACGGGGGATGTCTAGGATGAGTCGGGCGGAGGCGTTCTGGATGCGTTGGAGTCTTTTCTGTAGCTTGGCTGTGGTTCCGGCGTAGAGGGTGTTTCCGTAGTCCAGTCGGCTGGTGACGAGTGCCTGGGTGACCGTCTTCCTGGTTTCGGTCGGGATCCATCGGAAGATCTTGCGGAGCATGCGTAGGGTGTTGAAGCATGATGAGGAGACTGCGTTGACTTGTCTGGTCATCGAGAGGGAGGAGTCCAGGATGAAGCCCAGGTTGCGCGCGTGGTCTGTTGGCTTGGGAGTGGTGCCCAGGGCGGGGGGCCACCATGAGTCATCCCAGGCAGAGGGCGATGGTCCCAGGATGAGGACTTCCATCTTGTCCGAGTTCAGTTTCAGGCGGCTGTTCTTCATCCACTCGGCGACGTCTTTCATCCCTTCGTGTAGGCTGGTTCTGGCGGTGGCGGGGTCTCTGGTGAGGGAGAGGATTAGTTGGGTGTCGTCGGCGTAGGAGATGATGTTGAGGTTGTGTTGGCGTGCGATGGCTGCAAGAGGTCTCATGTAGACGTTGAAGAGGGTGGGGCTGAGTGATGATCCTTGCGGTACGCGGCAGATGACTTCGGTGGCCTCGGATCGAAACGGGGGGAGGCGAACTCTCTATGTTCTTCCGGCGAGGAACGAGATGATCCACTCCAGTGCCTTCTCTTGGATGCCGATGTTGCTGAGGCGTTGAACTAGGGTGCGGTGGCAGACAGTGTTGAACGCTGCAGAGAGGTCCAGGAGGATGAGTGCCGCTGTTTCCCCGTTGTCGAGCAGGGCTCGGATGTCGTCGGTGGCTGCGATGAGGGCGGTCTCGGTGCTGTGGTTGGCTCTGAAACCGGACTGCGAGGGGTCGAGGGATCCGTTCGTCTCGAGGAAGGCGGCAAGCTGTCTGTTGACGATCTTCTCGATGACTTTAGCAGGAAAAGGGAGGAGCGAGATGGGGCGGAAGTTCTTGAGGTCGGTGGGGTCCGCTGTTGGTTTCTTCAGTAGGGCGCTGAGCTCGGCATGCTTCCAGCTCTCCGGGAAGGTGGCGGTGTTGAAGGAGGTGTTGATGATGTTCCGGAGTTGGGGTGCGATGGTGGAGACGGCCTTGTTGAAGACGTGGTGGGGGCAGGGGTCAGTCAGAGATCCGGAGTGGATGGTGTTCATCGTGCGGGCTGTGTCTTCGGTGGTCACCGTGTTCCAGGTGCGGAGGGTGGCGGTGGGGTGCGTCGGTTCAACGGTGGGGTGCATGGATGGTGCGCCGAAGCTGTTGTGGATGTCGGTGATCTTGCGGTGGAAGAACGAGGCGAGAGAGTCGCAGAGATCTTGTGAAGGAGTGATGTCGTTGTTGCCGGTGCTGGGGTTGGAGAACTCCTTGACGATGCTGAAGAGTTCCTTGCTGTCGTGGGCGTTGTTGTCCAGTCGTTCCTTCAGTGATTTCTTCTTGGTGGTGCGGATAAGCTGGTGGTGCTTGCGGGTGGCTTGTTTGAGGGTGGTCATGTTGTATGTGGACTGGTCGAGGAGCCAGGCTTTCTCGAGGGTGCGGCAGTTCTTCTTGGAGTCCTTGAGTTCGTCGGTGAACCAGGAGGCTTTCTTGCTTCTGGGTCTGCTGGGAGGGTTCTTCAGTGGCGCGAGGTCGTCGGCGCACCAGTTGCTGCTACCAGCGTATCCTTGGCGGAGGCCGATATTTAACCCGCAAGTCTATCCATCTGCCCTGGGTCTCCGGATGGATCACAGGCTGAGGTTGGGATTTCCAGTTCGCCTGTGGCTCCACTCAAGTCCACGTTAAGGCCCCTTTCCCCGGTCATTATAATAGGAAACAAAGAGGGCAGCAAACTCAGTCATCCACATAATATTGCTGGGAGTCTATCAAATAACTCAGTGGTTCTACAACCAGCTCCCAGAAGTGAGAGCACTTAATGGTCCATGAAGAGGCACTCAAGGCCGGGTGTGGGGACAAAAAGGAAACTCCCGGCTATCGGGGGTAATGCAAAGAAACCGAAATCTAATATGGTCACAAAGCCTATGCCAACTGTGCTGGCCCCCCCGATCATGGATGCACTCCAGGCAATGATGGCTAGACTACTGGACACAAAATTGGGCCCCATCTACGAAAGGCTGACCCTGATTGAGAAAAATCTAGGAGCAGGGAATCGGATGGAACAACCTGCAATACTAGGGGGTCCTAGAGAGAACTCGAGACTCAGTACTGTAAAGGCCCCAGCCTCATCAACACATTTACCCATTAGCACTCGGAACCAGCTACGTTCCCTACCCCAGACAAATCTTTTAGCATGGGGGGATAGAACCAACGTGCAAAGGACAGGAAACTAGCAGAGACACGCTCGCACAGGTGCAGGTACTGGATGATCCTCGAATTCCCGGGAGCTGGCAGCAGGGGCTGTACGGGGGCTCGGAGGTTCAGTTACAGAGCCTACCAGTTATTCCTCTTCCACCCAAATCTACTCCCTATGTTGTGATCTTGGGGAATGTGCCGCCTCTCCCATTGGGTACAAACGAGGATTTTTGCCATCTAAAAAACAAAGTACTTCATTGGTTAACTAACAAACAACACCTCACTGGCCTCAAGGGTGGTACATAATATAATTATGGTGCGTCGAGTCAACTGGCTAGGTAGCTCTCTGAAACTTGTTGGGGGTGACGGAGTTATTGTGAATTTTAACAGCTCGGATCTTGCGGAGAGAATTTTGTTTAGGGATTTAAACTCTGTCCCCCCTAGTTTTGGGTCCTCTGTAAAGGTTTTACTATTGTTTTTTTTAATGAAGTAGACTCAATCAGGAAGGGTAATATGAACGCCCCCCAGGTTGGGTGGAAACAAAGATTTCCCTCAGATAAGGCACTACGCCCCCCTCCAGCTGCATACAGTTTAAATCGTGCAGCTAGCCAGTATATCGCTTCCCCCTAGGTCTATCTAATAGATATTCTACATTATCCAGATTGGATTAGTGTGATTGACTTCGGAACCCTGTAGAGGCATCCGTGGAACCAGAGTCGCAGCAGAAGGCCTCTTTGGTGCAAAGTGAGGGGGTTCCCTGCACAGATAATAAAAATGTTCTTTTGTGGAACTTTGGAGGTTTGGCCGACAAGTTTCAGGACCCTATTTGGGTGCTGTTTGTAAAACAATTCTCTGTGATTTGTCTCCAAGAGACGTGGTTGGTGGACTGCAGCTTTTTCCTGGAGGTCTACAAGGCCTTCTTTGTTCCAGCTTCCCCGTAGGTATGTGGTAGGGCTAAGGATGGTCTGGTTATCTACATTTCACTGGCGGTGGATTGCCGGATTCAGATTCTCCCGTCAAATAGCCCAGGGCTCCAGGCTTTAGTATTAAAACGGGGGGACACTAGTTTGGGCCTGATATAATGCGGTGACTTGCACGCAGGGAGTGTGTGACATCACCCAGCTGGGTTCATTTATAAGGCAGTCTTGTGAATCTATATCACATAACCTTATGGTGTTGGGCGAGTTTTTTTTTTTTATATCCATCCATGTGGAGATCCCAGGTACACATGTATGGCTAACATGGGCTGCCCCCGCATGAGGGGGTTCCACTTTGAGCACCTCACCCAGGGGGAACTACTGAACAACATATTAAATGAATATGATTTGATGTCACTTATGTCTCTTAGTGAACAGCATAGTTAAGCCATTATTCCCTCCTTCAAAGGGAGAGGTAGTGGCTCCTTTATAGACTATATTTGAATTTCATTCACCTTACAGTCTTTAATTTGTGGGTTCACCATCATGGAAAGGGCTTATAGCGATCACAATCCGCTCTGTGTGCAATTCAGTAGCTCTTTATTATCTAGTAATCCATGGGTGACGATAATGGGTACACTGAGACCAACGGATGTACGACGGCTCAAGTGGTCCCAGGTTTCCCCTGTGGTCTTTCATTGTAAAGTAAGAGATGCGTGTGCAGCAGAACTAGTGCTTTGCTCCTCGCCGGGTTCTTCCAGGGGAACATCCTTAGCGATTTTATTCTATTTCTATCAAAGTGGGTGAACTCCTGCGTGCTCCGACTCGTAATGTAGTTAGCCCAACTCCCAGATGGTTTGATTCATCTTGTTCCCGGGCGGCAAGGAAGCTGAGGGAGGTTTTAAAAATTGTCCCGAGAAACCAATCCCTTATACGTGCTCATCGAATGAGTACAAACAGTCACTGGCTAAACGCAAGGGCGCCCTGAAGGAGGAGGCATGGAGGGAGCTGTTAGAACCTAGCAACTCTTATGGATAGTGCAAGGTTCTGGAATATTGTCAAAAGACCACTTTTTGAGCAAGAAGCAGGGGGGCACATCAGTTCCCATATTACTGAGGAGGAATGGGTAACCCATTTTAAAACCATGTTTCAAAGTCTCACGAAGCAAACCCATCTAACTGGGCCAGTTACTGATGCCCCGCATGTGGTTTTTTAGCAGAACGAGGTGTAGGCAGGAATAGCCTGATTAACCTGCAATAAAGCTCCAGGCCCGGACGGTATCCCACCGGACCTTTTTAAATCGGATCCATGCTTTTGGGCACCAATTCTCTTGGCTGTGTTTAATGCAGCTGCTAGGGACGGATGTCCTGAGTCCTGGGCTACCTCAACTATTGTGCCTGTGTTCAAGAAGGGGGATCGTAATAGCAATTTTTGCTATAGACCGATCTCCCTTCTTGACTCAGTCGTAAAGGTCGTGGGCAGGGTGTTACTAGAAAGATGATCTAACTGGGCAGAGGAGCATGAGATCATTTCTGATATCCAATTGTATTCCGCCCGGCGCGTTCTACAGTGGCTCAATGCCTCAACCTACACATGATACTTAGTAAGTACACGATTGCCCGCCCTGGAACTATCTACCTGGCCTTCACGGACTTATCGTCCACCTTTGATTGTGTCAACTGGGCCAAATTGTGGCAGTCCATGAGGACTATAGGGGTTGACAGCAACATTGTTAGCTTTCTGGAGGGTCTGTACAGGGTCACGAAGGCCAATGTCAGGTTTTCTCAGGATCTTCGTGTTTTTAAGGATTTTGATATCAGGAGGGGTGTACGGCAGGGCTGTATCCTGGCCCCGTTTTTGTTTAACCTCTACATAAATGATCTGGATGGGGCTTTGATAGATACAGGTACATATTTTCTGTATGTAGGGCGACGGAGGCTTCCCGTCCTACTATATGCGGATGACGCCGTTCTTATAGCCAGAACTGCCATGGGTCCTCAATCCCTGTTGGACGCCTTTTAAAATTTTATGACAGAGCGAGATCTAGCAATTAATAATTCAAAATCATATATATTGCAGGTAGGGCAGAGGCCGAAGAAAAGTTTTTTATTCACAGTTGGCCCAGAGCAAGTTCCCCTGTTTTTTTGTATCTGGGGTGCTACTGGATGACCGTTTGAACTGGGGGCCACTTATCCAGAAGAAAAAGGGGGACCTGGTGAGGGTAAATGCTGCTATCTTTAATTTTGCTGCTAAGATAGGTAGGTGCCCAATTGCTGCTATGCTGAAAGTCTATCAGGCAAAAAGCGTAGCTACAGCCTGTTATGATAGTGAAATTTGGGGGCACATTGCCACTGACGCCCTGTAGGTAGTTGAGAATAATTTCCTGAAGCGATTGTTTGGAGCGCCAAGTAGTTTGTCAAACCTGGTGGCTCATGAGGAATTGGGGGTGTCTTACCTTAGTGACATCTTGGCTTTGCGCCCCCTGGTGTTCTGGATCAAGTTCTGGCTGAACAAAGACCTAGCGTTCAGTCACTTGATTTTAAAGGAATGTATGAGCCTTGATCATGCGTTTGGCATACCATGGCTTAATTACATTAAACGTAGCTTTGCCGAGTTGGGGCGCCCTGATTTATTTTTGAAGCCTGAATTTATTGTAAAAAAGGATGTAGAGTTAGTTAAGAAAGCCTTCAGTATTTTAAGGAGGCTAGAAAGAGACGAGAGAGAAGTAAGGAAACCCAGTGTCCGAAATTTCTTGCTGTTAAAAACAACTCCATCTACTGAGCCCATCTCCTGGGGTGTCTGTCTATATACGAGTGGTTTTTATTGTCCAGATTTCGCCTAGATCTTTTTCACCTCCTGCTTGCTGTTCCTAAAGGGTGCAGTAGAGATCATGTGTAAACTTCCATTGGATTTGAGATTTGCTCCTACTGAATCTGTTTTCCGCCGCAAACTCAAGACTTGGCTGTTCCCCTCTTAATTGCTCTGTTTTTTCCTGGGTTGTTTCTTCTGAATTTCAGTCGTTAGCGCCGGGACACCCCCTTGGGGGTAGCCGAGCGCTCTATAAATTTCTTAAATAAATAAATAAATAAATGTGTTAGCACCCTGTGGCTGCGACGGAGAGTCTCCACAGGATTTGCTACACTTTATGTTTTTTTGTAAGTATTATGAGGTACCCCAGGGATACTTTCTAGTTCCTCTATCAAATAAGTTGAATTTTAACCAGTCTCGCCTTGCGCTTTTGTTCCTTCCGTTGCTGAAGGTTGATTGCATCTTTTTTATCATGGGTTACTGGAAATCCATGGTGAGAACCAGGATCTGTCTGGATGGTTAGTGACCCATCTGTGGATTACATGTGGTATCGAGGCTCTTGATGTTCAGGTCACCAGCATGCCATAATCACTGGGAAATTCTCTTTAATAACTTTCTGAAATAGAGTAGAAGGTGCAACTGCCTTCCATATTAGTCCAAGAACATCCGATGAGGGCTCAAGTCTACTTGCTCCAGTTCCATCAAATAGTGTGGTCTGGGGGCCAGGGAGAAGACAACCTCAATTGGGTTCTGATCTCCAAAAACAGATGCAGTAACTTTTCCTGTTTGCAGCAAGCCCTCCAGATTTGGCAATACAAAAAGACAGTCAACTGTAGACATGATGCCTCCGCCCCTGAGGGTAGGTACTCCTTCTGAGCATTTACCTATCATATCCGTAACGTTGGTTAATTCATAAGTGGCTAAAAACTATGCCAGCTCAAGTCCCCTAATGCCGGATCTTGTCTGTATACAAGAAGGAGTATTGATGCAAATAGTAGCATTCAGGGAATAGGAAGGGGTGCATGCGGAACTCAATCAAGCATTAAAATCACAGCCCAAACAAAAAACAGCCAATTGGCCGCTATCCCCTATGGCACTCTGTGGACAAAATGTATTCGTAAAATCATTATTATAAGAGTTAATTAAATATATAGTGGAGCCTCTCTGGTACCTTACTGCCTGGATGTTGTTATTGAACAGCTCTAAAGCCTTCACACAGCCTCCTGCTTTGATATTCACCCAGATAGCTAGCCCTTCTACTGCACAGCCTGATTTCTTTTTTTTTGGGGGGGAATATTTTTATTGAGAGTTCATAAAAACAAGATCAACATTGCAGAATACATTTGTAAAAGATTTAGTACAGAACATGGCATATAAGTATAAATAAATAATCGGCGTTCAAGTATCCACAGCATAATTATAAAGTGCAACATAGAGTTATAAAGTGCAAAGTGCTTAAAAGTGCATAGGAGCAGACTTTACGAATCAAACACACTCCAAAACTTTTCATATTTCTTGAGCGCCCCTGATCTAAGCGCGTATTTTCTTTCCCTGCCCTGGATTCGTAATAATGTGGCCTTCCAAGCCTGGAAGGTCGGTACTTGGTTGGTTTTCCAGGACTGCAGAACAAGCGATTTAGCTATTAGACAGGCTATAAAAAGAAATTCATCCTATTGGGTGTTGGTCGCTGAACAGCCTAGAACAGGGACTAGATCATCAAATATTATAGAAGCTTTAAGCTCAATGGAGAGGTATTTTTCGATTTCCTTCCAGAG